>NC_053027.1:507983983-508283983 GCF_003073215.2 Triticum urartu | reverse complement strand
TCTTAGCAACTGAACTGGTATCAAATACCCAGGGCTACTATGAGCACTAGTAAGGTACACATCAATAACATGTATATCAAATATACCTTTGTTCACTTTGCCATCCTTCTTATCCGCCGAGTATTTGGGGCAGTTCCGCTTCTAGTGACCATTTCCTTTGAAGTAGAAGCACTTTGTTTCAGGCTTGGGTCCAGCTTTGGGCTTCTTCCCTTGAAGTTCCCTTTCATTCCCTTGCCCCTTTTTGAAACTAGTTCTCGTGTTAACCATCAACACTTGATGCTCCTTCTTGATTTCAACCTCCGCGGCCTTAAGCATTGCGAAGAGTTTGGGAATCATTTTCGCCATCCCTTGCATATTATAATTCATCACGAAGCTCTAGTAGCTTGGTGATAGTGACTAGAGAATTTTGTCAATCACTATCTTATGTGGAAGATTAACTCCCACTTGATTCAAGCGATTGTAGTACCCAAACATTCTAACCACATGCTCACTGGCTGAGCTATTCTCCTCCATCTTATAGGCAAAGTACTTGTCAGAGGTCTCGTACCTCTGGAAATGGGCATTAGTCTGAAATACCAATTTTAGCTCTTGGAACATCTCATATGCTCCATGGTGTTCAAAACGTTTTTGAAGTCCCGGTTCTAAGTCGTAAAGCATGGCGCACTAAACTATTGAGTGGTTATCATATCGAGCTTGCCAAACATTCATAACATCTACATCTTCTCCTGCAATAAGTCTGTCACCTAGTGGTGCATCAAGGACATAATTCTTCTATGCAGCAATGAGGATAATCCTCATATCACGGACCCAGTCTGCATTATTTCCATAATCATCTTTCAACTTAGTTTTCTCTAGGAACATATCAAAAATAGGGGAGCTATATCATGAGCTGTTGATCTACATAGATATGCAAAAACTATTAAGACTAAGTTCATGATAAATTAAGTTCAATTAATCAAATTACTAATGAACTCCCACTTAAATTAACATCCCTCAAGTTATCTAAGTGATACATGATCCAAATCAACTAACTCATGTCCAATCATCACGTGAGATGGGGTAGTCATTAATGGTGAACATCTCTATGTTGATCATATCTACTATATGACTCACGTTCAGCCTTTCGGTCTCCAGTGTTCCGAGACCATGTCTGTACATGCTAGGTCGTCAAGTTTTACCCAAGTATTCTGCTTGTGCAAAACAGTCTTACACCCGTTGTATGTGAACGTAGAGTCTATCACACCCAATCATCATGTGGTGCTTTGAAACGATGAACTATGACAATGGTGCATATTCGGGGAGAACACTTTTATCTCAAAATTTAGTGAAGGGATCATCTTATAATGCTACCGCCGTTCTAAGAAAAATAAGATGCATAAAGGATAAACATCACATGTAATCAAAATATGTGACATGATATGGCCATCATCATCGTGTGCTTTTGATCTCCATCTCCAAAGCATAGTCATGATCTCCACTGTCACCGGCTTGACACCTTGATCTCCATCGTAGCGTCGGGGTCGTCTCGCCAACTATTTCTTCTACAACTATTGCTAACGCATAGCGATAAAATAAAGCAATTACATGGTGTTGCATTTCATACAATAAAGAGACAACCCCATGGCTCCTCCCGGTTGTCGATATTACAAAACATGATCATCTCATACATCAACATATATCACATCATATCTTGACCATATCACATCACAACATGCCTTGCAAAAACAAGTTAGACATCCTCTACTTTGTTGTTGCAAGTTTTACATGGCTGTTATGGGCTTCTAGAAAGAACCGTTCTTAACTCTGAAAAAACCACAACGGTGATTTATCAAGTGTGCGTGGACATGTAAGGTTGGTCCGGGTCGCTTCATCCCACAATACCACTGAATCAAACTTGGACGTTGGTGGTAAGCAGTATGACTATGAGGTAATATCACTGGGAGTCACTAAACTTGCGTTGGATATACAGTTTGGTGCTAGATCTTTCAAAATATGGTTTTTTGGTCATCAAACTTGTCATTTGGTGCAAGTACGGGCATTCCGTTCGAATGCATCCATATCCGCCGCTAACGTGGCATGCGCCGGTCCACTATCAGTGACCAACGCCATTTTGGGGCAATGCGCATGCAGCTTTTAAGTTAACTGAATATGTTGCACATTATGTGACTGAGATTGTTAACTAAAAATGATAATTATCTGTTTTATTGGGACTTCACAGATTACATAACTGAATTTGTTATCTGCTGCAGTTTTAACTAAATTAGAGCACTTAACCTGTTAACTAAATGTGTGTGCATAATATGTTAACTGAATTTCTACACTAAACATGTTATCTAAAATTATTTGTGAACCCTTTTGTTTAATCTTAAAAAAAATCTTTCGATTTCGATTCGGTACTTTTTTTTCTTTTTTAGTAAATTGGTATTTGCTTCCGCAGTTCCAATTATATCAATACTTTATTAATTTGCTCCTATTTATTACTCCTGGAATTATCTATTTATCGGGGGACAGAGACCCCTCACGTGCCGCTGCCCGTGAGACTCGCCTTTGTACACTTTGCGCACTGCTTCGACTAGACCCCGCTACTACCTCGTATCCAAATACCTGCGATCTAGCTCATTCTTTTTTAAGCATGAAAGTAATCTCACATAAAATTGGATTATCAAAAAACTCATGAAAATTAGAACGCTAAATCGAAAGTCCTTTATTTATATACAACACACACATATTCCTCCCTTACGAACATGAAAATCCTCTGTACTGAATTTGAATTTGTCAGCTCATCTGTTAGGTGAAGTAAAATTTATGTGAGTATGTGCACTTAATGTTTTATACTTGGAAGACAAATGAACTTGTTTTCGCTATATCTCTCCCTGTTAATTATGGATGATTTCCTTCATGCAAATTATACATGTTCTGATTTGAGCTATCTCTTTGCCTGGTGATAAAAGTATGTGCATTGGTTGTTATTTAGTACTCGTATGTCTGGTTCATGATGATGGTCCCTGTGTGCAAAACGTTCATGGATAAATTTAGTACAAAGTTTTACTGCATTTTTGTTGTAAAATTCAGTACAGAGCTATGTGCAACATAATTTTTTCTGATAATTTCATGATTAAATTTAGTACCAAACTATACTGCATTTTCGTTGTAAAAATATTCAGTACATATGGACTACCTTACTGCATTTCCGTTGTTAGTGATGATGGTCACTGTATGCATTTCCTCTCTCTTTTATATTGGCATGTCTCCCACCCACGACACACGCTATATAAGCACGCTGGTGACTACGCTCCAGAGCACCAAGTGCAAGTTCAGTAATTGCTATCTTCAGTTATCTTCTGAAAGTTCAGTAAGAGTAGTGCATTCAGCAAGTTTAGTTATCTCTTTTGAATGGAATGACCATATTTGCACCAAATGATAAGTTTGATGACCAAAAAACCATATTTCGAAAGATCTAGCACCAAACTACACATCCGGCGCAAGTTTAGTGACTTCGAGTGATATTACCTCTATGAATATCACCGCCCACAACTCCTTTGTGTTCTACTCGTGTACATCATCTACGCATAGACCTGACTCGGATGCCACTATTGGGAAACGTTGCATGGAAAGAAAAAAATCTATGCACACGCAAGATCTATCCATGGAGATGCATAGCGGCGAGAGGGGAGAGTGTGTCTACATACCCTCGTAGACTATAAGCAGAAGCGTTTGTTAATGCGGCTGATATAGTCAAACTTCTTCGTGCTCCAACCGATCGAGTACCAAACGTACGACACCTCCGCATTCAGTACACGTTCAGCTCGGTGACGTCCTCCGCCTTCTTGATCCAGCAAGACAGCAAGGTAGTGGATGTGTTTCGGCAGCACGACAGCGTGGTGATAGTGATGGTGAAGCTCTCTCCGGAGGGCTTTGCCTAAGCACTACGAAAATATGACCGAGGGTGTAAATGGTGGAGGGGGCGCCGCACATGGCTAAGACATTGTTGTGGTGAGCTAGGTGCCCCCTTCCCACATATATATAGGTGGGGGAGGAGGGAGCAGCCAGGAGGCGCTGCCAAGTAGGCCGAATCCTACTTGGGGTCCTCCCCAAGTGGCGCCCCCTTCCTTATATAAGTGCAGAAGGAAGGAAGGAGGAGGTGCCCCCTTTCCTTTTTCTCCCGAGGAGGGAAAGGCAGGAGGGGCCACCCCTCCCCTTTCCTTCCCCTAGGGTTGGCCAACCAAGGAGAGGGGCGCGTCAGCCCCCTAGTGGGCTGGTCTGTCTCCTCCTTTGTCCCATTGCCACCATACACTTACCGGGGGTGTCCGGAACCCCTTCTGGTGAACTGATGACTACTCGATGCACTCCGGAACACTTCCATGTCCGAATTCCATCGTCCTATATATCAATCTCTACCTCTCGACCATTTCGAGACTCCATGTCATGTCCGTGATCTAATCCGAGACTTCGAACAACATTCGGTCACCAAATCATATAACTCATATAACACTATATCGTCAACGAACGTTAAGTGTGCGGACCCTACGGGTTCGAGAACTATGTAGACTCATACGTCTCCAACGTATCTAATTTTTTTGATTGTTCTATGCTATTATATTATCTGTTTTGGATGTTTCATATGCATTAATATGCTATTTTATATTATTTTTGGGACTAAAATATTAACCCAGAGCCTAGTGTCAGTTTCTGCTTTTCCTTGTTTTGAGTTTACAGAAAAGGAATATCAAACAGAGTCCAAACGAGCTGTAAATTTGTGGTGATTTTTTATGGAGCAGAAGAAGCCCATGAAGACCAAGAGTTGGGCCAAAAGAGTCCCGAGGCAACGACAAGGGTGGAGGGCGCCCCTAGGGCGCGCCCCCTGTCTTCCCGCTGCCTTGTGGACCCCCTTGACGTGAAACCGACGCCAAAAGTTCCTATAAATCATGAAACCCCTAGAAAGAAACCTAGACCGGGAGTTCCGCCACCGCTAGCCTCTGTAGCCACGAAAAACCAATCGGGATCCCATTCCGGCACCCTGCCGGAGGGCGAAACCATCACCGGAGGCCATCTTCATCATCCGGCGGTCTCCATGACGAGGAGGGGGTAGTTCACCCTTAAGGCTGAGGGCATGTACCAGTAGCTATGTGTTTGATCTCTCTCTCTCTCTCGTGTTCTTGATATGGCACGATCTTGATGTACCGCGAGCTTTGTTACTATAGTTGGATCATATGGTGTTTCTCCCCCTCTACCTTTTTATGATGAATTGAGTTTTACCTTTAAGGTTTCACTATTATCGGATTGAATACTTTTATGGATTTGAGAACACTTGATGTATGTCTTGCGTGGGATACCCGTGGTGACAATGGGGTGTTCTATTGATTCACTTGATGTATGTTTTGGCACTCAACTCGTGGATTCCCGAGGTGACATTGGGGTAATCTATGCATAGGGGTTGATGCACGTTTTCATCCTTGTTTCTCCGGTAGAAATCTTGGGGCACTCTCTGAGGTTCTTTGTGTTGGATTGAATATTATGAATCTGAAGTTGTTTGATGCATATCATATAATTGATCCACGGATACTTGTGGTGACATTGGACTATCTAGGTGACATTAGGGTTGATTGATGTGTATCATATGGTGTTATTTTACAATGAACTCTAGGGTTGTTTGTGTCACCTATAGGATCTTTGGAGTGACTTTTGTCGCACATTGATGGATTGCCATATGATCTAATTATGTTCTCATTGTTGAAAGAACTTGCACTAGTGAAAGTATGAACCCTAGGCCTTGTTTCCAAGCATTGTAATGCCGTTTTTTTCACTTTTGTTACTTGCTACCTTGCTGTTTTTATATTTTCAGATTACAAAAACCTATATCTACTATCCATATTACACTTGTATCACCATCTCTTCGCCGAACTAGTGCACCTGTACAATCTACCATTGTATCGGGTGTGTTGGGGACACAAGAGACTCTTTGTTATTTGGTTGTAGGGTTGTTTGAGAGAGACCATCTTCATCCTAAGCCTCCCACGGATTGATAAACCTTAGGTCATCCACTTGAGGGAAAATTATTACTGTCCTACAAAACTCTACGCTTGGAGGCCCAACACAAGTCTACAAGAAGAAGGTTGCATAGTAGACATTGAGGGAGTCCTGGATTAGGGGGTCCCCGGGCGTCCAGGCTACGTGACGTGGGCCGGACTAGTGGGCCGTGAAGATACGAGATAGAAGGCTTCCCCCATGTCCGTATGGGACTCTCCTTGGCGTGGAAGGCAAGCTTGGCGTTCGGATATGAAGATTCCTTTCTTTGTAAACCAACTCTGTACAAACCCTAGCCCCCTCCGGTATCTATATAAACCGGAGGGTTTAGTCCGTAGAGGCAGTCATAATCATACATGCTAGACATCTAGGGTTTAGCTATTACGATCTCGTGGTAGATCAACTCTTGTAACCCCTATACTCATCAAAGTCAATCAAGCAGGACGTAGGGTTTTACCTCCATCACGAGGGCCCGAACCTGGGTGAACATCATGTCCCCTGCCTCCTGTTACCTTTGATCCTTAGACGCACAGTTCGGGACTCCCTACCCGAGATCTACCGGTTTTGACACCGACATTGGTGATTTCATTGAGAGTTCCTCTGTGTCGTAGATGAAGGATTCGATGGCTCATTTCATCATCCACAATGATGCTGTTTCGGGGGAGATTTCCCCCAGGCCATTTTCGTGTTCGGTGGCTTCGCGCTGTGAGCCAACTCGATTGGTCACCTTGAGCAGATCGACAGCTACGCCCCTGGTCATCAGATCAGTTTCGGGAGCTTAAACTATGTCGTTGATATCCGAGGAGATTTGATCTTCGAAGGGTTCATGGCCCCAATTGCCGCTTTGACCTTAGATCCAGAGTAGGCCGACAGGTCCGAAGACGGGAGTCTAGAGCCCGCCGGACTCTTTGCACTTATGGAGCTTGCTGCTGGAGAAGCACCAGACACTCCGCCGGACTCTAGGTCCGAACTCTCGAGGTCTGTGTCAAGCGGGCGCCGCCAGGAGAATCCGACTCCGGACAGCCCCACGGACTCTCGTTTCCCTGTCCAACCCTCACCTTTAAACGAGGCCCTAGACTTAATGCGATCACTCGCCATTATGAAAGGATCACTTCCGAACTACACCCGGCCCAGACTAGGGGCTAAGAGCGGGGAATTTTGCGTCCCATCCACGACCCACTTCATAGCCACTATCAAAGATTTAACCAACATGTTGTATTACGCCTCCGAAGACATCGACGGTATGGACGACGATGCCAGAGACGAACAAGGCCAAAACTCTCCATTTACCGGACGATGGACGTCCACCTCCACATACGACGTGTACATGGTGGACACACCCAAAGAGGATGGCGATGACGACAAGGAGAATCCGGTTGAGGACAAGCCTGCCGAAGCACCTCCAAAACATCGACGCTAGTGGCACCGCTCAAAATCGTGTCGCCAAAGAGACAGCAATATCGGCACCGAAGAGACTAACACTATGGAGAACGCCAAAGACCCTAAAGCCCCCATAGATCCAACATCCGAACATGATGATTGGGAGGATGGGCAAGTAAACCCCAACGATCCTATCGGGAACGAGGACTCGGAGGATAGTAATTACCTACTGATCTCCGAAGAGGATGTGAGCCTCAGCGATGAAGACTTCATCGTGCCAGAGGAACCCCTCGAACAAGAGCACTTTAAGCGCCGGCTAATCGCCACTATGAGAAGTCTGAAAAAGAGGCAGCAACAACTTCAAGCTGATCAAGATCTGCTCGACGACAGATGGACTAACATCTTGGCAGCCGAGGAATATGGCTTCGCACCACCAAAGAGCTACCCAAAGTGCAAGCTACTGCCACAATTTAACAATGAAGCCCTAGAGCCCATACCGCCAATGCGCGATGCCAATAGACTTGACCGGCCGCCGCGTGGCCAGGACAGAACGACCGCTCAAGCTGAACACCACCCCACACCACCTCGCCGTAAAGGTAGAGAAACAGCGGCCCCAGGATACACCTATGACCTATGACAGGACCTGGACAATAGAGCCAGTCAGACCAGATCAACCTACGGATCAAGGGGGCATGCTCCAACGCGCGAGGATGGCATCACACTTGGCGTGACAAAAAAACCTCTCACGAGCCGAGAACCGCATACGGCCTCAATCCGAACTATGGCGCGACATCGCCCGGTACAGAGGCGCCGCACACCCCCTATGCTTCACCGATTAAGTAATGGAACATCTGTTCCCAGAAGGGTTTAAACTCGTTAACATCGAATCATACGACGACACAACAGATCCCGCAGTCTGGATAGAAGATTTTCTTCTCCATATTCACATGGCTCGCGGTGACGATCTACATGCCATCAAGTACCTCCCGCTCAAATTAAACGGACCAGCTCGGCACTGGTTAAACCGCCTCCCAGAGAATTCTTGGAACCTGGGAAGATCTGGAAGATGCCTTCAGAGACAACTTCCAGGGTACTTATTTACGGCCCCCAGACGCCGATGACCTCAGTCACATAGTTCAGCAACCCGGAGAGTCAGCCCGGAAACTATGGACAAGGTTCTTAACTAAAAAGAACCAAATTGTCGACTGTCCAGACGCCGAAGCCCTAGCGGCCTTCAAACACAGCATCCGGGACGAATGGCTCGCCCTACACCTCGGCCAAGAGAATCCAAAGTCCATGGCAGCCCTGACAACACTCATGACCCGCTTTTGCGTGTGATAGGATAGCTGGTTAGCCCGCAACAACAATGGTACCAGCGATGCAGGTACCTCTGAAACCAGAAACGGCAACAGCAGGCCCCGACAGAACAAACACAAGCATCGGAGCAACAATGATAATACCGAAGACTGAACAGTCAACACTGGATTTAGTAGCTCTAAATCCGGTCAACGGAAGAGGCCATTCAAAAAGAATAAAGGCGGTTCATCTAATTTGGACAGAATACTTGATCAACCTTGCCAGATTCATGGCACCCCAGACAAGCCTGCCAACCATACCCACAGAAGCTGTTGGGTCTTCAAACAGGCCGGTAAGCTGAATACCGAACATAAGGAGAAGGGGTCGCCAAGTGAGGACGACGACAATAAACCCCATCCGCCAAGTACACGGGGACGGAAGAAATTTCCCCCCGAAGTTAAGACGGTGAATATGATATACTCTACTCATATCCCCAAACAGGAGCGCAAGCGCGCTCTAAGGGACGTCTACGCGATAGAGCCAGTCGCCCCAAAATTCAACCACTGGTCAGCCTGCGCGATCACTTTTGATCGCAGAGACCATCCGACTAGTATCCGTCACAGAGGCTCGGGCGCATTGGTCCTTGGCCCAATTATCGATGGATTCCACCTTACCCGAGTCCTTATGGATGGCGGTAGTAGTCTTAAATTGCTCTACCAGGAGACGGTCCGTAAAATGGGTATTGATTCGTCAAGAATCAAACCCACCAAAACTACCTTTAAAGGAGTAATACCTAGAGTAGAGGCCCGTTGCACGGGCTCAACCACATTGGAAGTCGTCTTCAGCTCGCCAGACAACTTCTGAAGCGAAGAATTGATCTTCGACATCGTCCCCTTCCGCAGTGGCTATCATGCACTGCTCGGACGAACGGCATTTGCTCGCTTTCATGCGATCCTGCACTATGCCTACCTCAAACTCAAGATGCCTGGACCCCGCGGTGTCATAACAGTCAATGGAAACACGAAGCGCTCCCACTATACTGAGGAGCACATCGCAACCCTTATAGCGGAAGTCCAGAATGGCCTTATCAAGACAAATACTACATCGACAGTCAAGCCCACGGACACTGTTAAACGCATCCGGACCACCCTGCAGAGCGACGATCAAGACCGTCAGGAGCTCAATTAGCAGTTTGGCCTCCGTCTCAGCCCCAACCGCTTTGCGGCATATGTACCACGCATACATAACTACGCACTGAAGATACCATGGGCAAAGACGGAGGCATATTAAAAATGAAATCCACAATACGGCTCGACCCTATGTGGACCCCCATATCATTTCTCTTTTCCTTATTTTTTCCTTTTTAGGTTCCTTAAACCCACGTCAACTTTTGATGGCACCAAGGGCACCATTTCCAGTCCCTTTGTGAAAAACCGATCGTTGACCCTCTTGAAGGATCACACACCAAGGAGCAACGGTGCGCTGACATGCGGCAGAGTATCTAAAGGATCTTTAAAGATCGCCTCTTCCCCTTTAGGACCCATACACAGCTTTCCCTGGTATTCGGCATGTAAAATAGCCTGGATGCTTGTCACATCATTTGTAAAAATACGTTTTGATGTATCAATCAAACTATAATGAAAACAATCTTTCGCCCAGCGTACTCGGTACCAGCTTATTTCCTAATCTGCATTCCTTCTTTTTTTTCGTATGATTGCCATGTACACCTTGGTACGACCTAAGTCGCCAGGGGCTCCATTCGGTCATGTACATGTCTTAAAATAAAATTAGCCCGAAACACTTTTTTAATGCAAATTCAGCGTCACGAATATAGCATTATATGCATCACCTCCGAATCATGTCTTTGGTCAATAGTTGGGTTGCTTGGATCCTGTGGTTATTGCCTTACATTCCGCATTTTTGGCTAAGGCAGTAAAGGGAGAACTACTGCGATTGTGTTTCCGGCTCATCCGGATAAACCTGTCAGTAGAGCTGACTGTCATGATGCGGCGAGAGCTGGTCAGCTATTCGGCGACTAACTACAAATCTCTTGCGATTTTGCCCGCATTATGTGAAGGACCGATCTATGCCCGGTCAGGCGTCTACAGCACCCAAGTTCGGGTAATCAAGCAACACCAGGGGCTGCGCCTATAAACCTCATTGTCAAATTCCTATGGCTAAGTGAGAGCGATAAAGCCACATAGTCTGATTGCCTGGTTCGCTGCACTGACACGTCCTTCAAGGACCACGCTGGTTGGGTCAAGTGTGTCTAGGTGCCATTCCGAACACCCCCGTACTACCTACGTAGGGGCTGAAGCCGACGACTGGCCAACTCTCAGTTACCGTAAATGGCCGCACAATAGGAAAGAATTTCAAAATAAAACAAGCAACACATTATACACAAGCCTTGTTTTATAATACAAAGTACAGGCACTATAAGAAATATGTCAACTTGTGACCTTGACTATTGGTCACTAAAAGGTCATTGTTTTTCATTTGCGACCTTTTTTGACCAAAAATAGAAGGTCAAAAGCTGGCGGTCGTAAACTGAAATTAACGACCTTCTCTGTGAGAAGGTCGTGGACATTTACGACCAAAATATGACTACTGTTTTGTTTTGGTCACTAGCAGCCTCCCCAGGCCACGTAGGCATCCGACATGGCAATCTGATGTGGCACAAGAATCAGCACTGTCCAATTCGGTGTTTATATGGGCCGAGCCCATTAATTCAGCCCATTTATATTTTTCCCTGTGAATTTTTTGTCAGCTTCATGAACCAAGCCCAACATTGCAGCCTTTTTTATTTTTGGCCCATGGCCTTTGTCTCAACAGTTTCTTCTTTTTCTTTTTTTCTAAATTGGGTTCACTAGTCAGATGGGTCCCAATTGTCAGGTTCTAGTACTAGGTCCTAGCCATCAGGGTAATATTCTTCATTTTTTTATTTCACGCAAATAAATACCTGGTATTTAAATTGGCTCACAGAAAACTAACGAAATACTTCAAATATTATCAACCATCAAAGTGCTACATCATATAACACACATACAAATGTGATCAGCATCAAGTTTACAATCAGATAACAAGCTCCACAATAGGAGCAGTTTACATCAAGGTTATAGTCAGATGAAATCCTATGCACGACTCACTAGGCGACCATAGTCGACTAGGCCACCTTCGCTACACTAGAACAACAATAGAACTATCATCATGCCTTCGGTCATCGCCCTGCTACATGAATCAGAAGAGAAGAATTAAAACACTAGAGCCAATATATTATGAATAGACCATTCAAAAAAAGGGCAAGTTCTTTAGAATGATAACACAAATTCAGCTAATACAATGATTTTTGTTCCCCCAGATAGTTAAAACGATATACTCATTCAACAAGAAAGGTGACGCAAGAAAATAGAGCACTTTACTTATATCATGCAGAGTATCATTATTATGTTCATATCAGCTTATTCTTATGCATGCATCAAGTAAATAAATCTGACCAAAGAAGCAACAACTCCATAAATTAAAACATCAGGGCTAAATAAGAAGACTAATCTCTTTGTGAAAAATGTATTGGATAATTGGTTTTACATATACAATCCCTTGCATTTAGGGAGAACTTGACGCACAGTGTGCACAAAACTTGGGAGAGCAACTAGAGAAAATACATAGTTGGTGCTGGAGGGAGTGGTGAATTACCTCGATGGCATACTTGATGGGTGATGCTGGTCCTTCTCAAGGAAGTAGTTGTCGTCCACAGCTAAGAAGTTTCATACATTTGTCTACAACAATCAGCAAACCAGCAAACCAGAAATCAGAACGAATGCTTCAATCTCATAAGAAGTTTAAAAAAGACTATAGCAGGACCTAATTAATGCTGCAAATTATTGTCCCCTACATTTGGATCTGGCACTAGAATGTGTATGGCATTAAAAGCCAAGGCCACATGGACCAATGCATCATAATTATCAGTTTTAAACACTACAGGACCAGAAAGTAGGTGATGCTTCAAATTTCAAAACTCAAACATTCATCATTAATAGTAGCAATTTAATCTTACTAAACATAGGGGCATGTACAACATGAGAGCACACTACAGCCAGAACTTGCAGCCAGACCTTCCTAGAATTTTATGCACAACAGCAGCAAATTAGCTATATGAACATGTATTAATTCAAGCTAACAACTGACAAGAAACAGAGACTTGATGGCAGCAGGATCACAATGATGGCTTTGGCATGGCAGAGAGCAAACTAAATAAAAATGTCTTAGTTCACCCACTGTCAAGCTGAAACCATTCGTGTGCTCTCTGTCAAGCTGAATTTAGTTCTTTCCATGGAGAGAGCATAGACTCGATCACCAGCCTTGTGCCAAATCCCCCACTCCTTCCCTTGGCGGCCTTCACAACAATGACCTGCAAGCAAAACACACCAAAAACTAAGTCACACATGCATGGTACTAATCGACTGTCCTGTAGTTGTTTGGTTATTATTTTAGATTAATATATGAATAATTAAATATGTATTGGTTGTTTTTAAAAATGAAGTAAATAAGCTATGCTAGACTATTATTTCAAAGAAATATATTAGAATGTTAAATTTAACATGCTAGAAAATTAAAGGAGAGTGCCCCACACATACAGTGTAAGTAATACTAGCATATAGTAGTTTGTCTTGTACAGAATGCTTCTAGTCTAAGTAAGCATGAGAGTGTACGTGTTGGAGCTTTGTCATGCATGCAAATATTTTATGAGGAGAACTAGATACATGTATGTGATCATTAGAATGCATACGTGTGTAGTCATTCTTCCAAGCTAAGTAACGATGCATGCAAATAGAGGTTGTGGTGGCAGCTTTCTATTGGCTGGACTTCACTAGTCTACATGTTGGATTTATGAGTGGCTTGGTACAAGAAATAATACGTGGAGTACAATGTAGCCAGATATTAGACCAGACTATAACCTGTCAGACACTTAATTTTGCCACATTCCAGTTAAGCTCCCCTGCTTTTTGCTGGAACTGCAGTAGCCTAGCTTAGCTTCAAACAAGAATAACGCCATCGCCTGGAGCTTCTCCAGGTCGGCGGTGAGGTCCAGGTTGGGGGAGAGCATGAAGCCAGCCCCGGCTGCAAGGGCGATGACCAGCAGGCTGCCCTTCAGGCAGGTGGTGCCGTGCAATAGCCTCCCAATGATGGCCTTGCAGTACTTGTCTGCTTCCTTGATGGAAGCCTTCTCCCTAGAGTCCTCTGCTTTCTCCAGAGCAGCCTCATTCTGCAATACCAACCCATGTGCAGAAGATTAGAACATGCAGATATGTGCAGGGATATGTTGAGGGTTAAGTAAAATACTAGCTTTGACCAAAAGGTAAATTAGCTTTGCATACATGCTTAAAAAGTGACAATGCCACATATGTCTCATTTTAACATCATAACATCTTGAACTAATTTCTACAGAGCATTTGCTAGTAGAACAACTATGCACATAAAGTACGATCACAATGGATGATATGCAGATATATGCAGGGATGTAAATATTACTTGCAGGGATATGGAGGTGTATATTTGATCAACAGGTAAATTAGCTACAGCATGCAAGCTTAAAAAATGTCAATGCCACATATGTCTCATTTTCGCATCATAGCAGCCTGAACTACTTCCTACAGAGAATTTGCTAGTAGAACAAGTATGCACATAAAGTACAGCCGGAATGGATGAAAGCATCTGAACAGTAAAAAACACTAGACATGGAATCCAGTAACAGCAAATGGATATATACTACTAGACTATATGATAACCAAGCAGAGCAGTATAGATTCAGGCACCACAAAAAAAGTTGTCAAAAAAGAAAAAGAAAAACACTCACGCACTGCAGACGCATCAGTACTGTTCAGACATACACCAGGCAATAATTCCAAAAGTAGCAGCACATCAGTACATAAATTCCCAGAATCACTAACGATACTGCAAGGCTCATGAGCAGCAGTAATTAACACCGACGGTTAATAGACGAAACCTAAGACAAGAGGGTGTGCCCATGGCGGCTTTGAGTGCCTTACCTAAGTCGGGGAGAAGCAGCACCACGGCGTAGAGGAAGGAGGCGATGGACATCCTCGGCCTGTCCGAGTTCAGCATGGCGCGGTGCCACACGCTCTTATATCTCCCGTTGCTCAGTGCCTGAAACACAGTGGAAATCAGTTTCAGTTAGCACCACTTCAGTCTAAGTCACTGAGTTCAGAAAAGAGTATAGACCACATGCTGTATGATGGCAACGGAAATCGGTTTCAGTTAGCCCACTTCGGTCAGAGTCCCCTAGTTCAGAAAAGAGTATAGACCATTTTGCAGTGTACCGTGTGATGCTTGGAGTATATTATATGATTGCACATCGAGACTGGCGTAATGCAATGTGTCACTGGATCTGGGTTGTTCATGTAATTTTTTCGCACTTCTTCTGTGTGCGGTCAAGGGTTTGTCTTGATTATGTACGTGGATGCAGTTCAGTCCAGCAGATCCAGCAATATTTTACTAAACTTGCACACAATTAGCAATGTGTTCTACACCTAGCTAGGCAAAGAGTGTAAGATGTTTGTGTGCGGTCAAGGGTTTGTCTTGATTATGTACGTGGATGCAGTTCAGTCCAGCAGATCCAGCAATATTTTACTGAACTTGCACACAATTAGCAATGTGTTCTACACCTAGCTAGGCAAACAGTGTAAGATGTCTTGGCCTAAGCAATTGACCATGTGCTGCTCCTGCTCGCCGAGGACCTTCTTGATGTAGTCTAGTTAGGTGTGCCTGGCGAGCTCGAGCAGAGAGAGTGGAAGACAACTTTGAGTGCCTTACCTAAGTCAAGGATTGTCCGCGCTGAATGCTGGCGTCATCACTACCGTGTTGCCGGCCCCCTGCCTGCGTGAGGAAGAAAATGACACGCGTTAGGGAAGGGAAGGGAAAGGAGGAAGAGCAGATCGAAGAGGGGGTGGGGGTGACCTTGATGGCGAGCGGCGTCCCGGGCAGAGCGAGTTCATGGCCGGCACCTGGCCTCTCCGTGCTGATTAGAGGAGGGGAGGGAGACGGGTCATGGCCTCTGGGGCATGCGTCCGCGCCGTGATTCTTGGCCAGAGCCGGCGTGGACATGGATGGGACTCGGACACGCGGCGGAGGTGGTTGCCGAGGCGGGCGCGGAGACGGGGTGGGTCACCGGGATTCATGGCGTGGTGGAGGTGCCGTGAGGAGGGGAGGAGGAGAGGGCGAGGGAAGGAGGGCATCGCCGCCGGTGACGGGAAGCGAGAGAGAGAGAGAGGCGGCGGGCGGGAGGAAGGGAGGAGAGGTGAGTGAGGTAGGGTTTGGTGCGGTGGTTTTCTTCAGATGGATAGATGGTTGGATTGCTAGTAATGGATGGATGGATGTCTGTCATGTCATCGATCCATGTGATAGATGGTTCCACCAATCAGAATCTACCATATGTAATTGTGCTTTTTCTCTTTTGTTTCTTTTATATTTTTTACCCTCTTATTTCAGGTACACACTCAACATATTAGCCTCATGTTGTATGTTTAAATGACCCAATATTGTGCACATATGTGTATCTTAGGATTTCAAACAATGATGATTTTGTGGTCTTCATTTGCATTGCACACAAAAATCAATTTTCCATTTTTCGAGTACCCAAAATGAGTTTTTTTGTGAAGGACCTACCATATATTTGTTGCAAAATTGGACCAAATCATTTCACTAAAATATTAGGCCACATTTTATGCACAATTGACCAAATGGTTGAGTGTCAAAAGTTTCCATCCACCTCTCACGAAAAAGACAAAATTCCGATGAATCAGCTGGAAGCGGGTCAAAATTGAACTACAGCTGCCTCATAGTTTGCTCTGTATTTTTTTGCAAAAATCATTTTTAAGTACAAAAGTATCTATTTAATCAGAGAAACACCAAAAAAATTCCAAGATTCAACCACTAGTTAGGAACGGTTATTCCTGCCGTTTTGACCGCATTTTGAAAGGAGCATAAAAAAATCAAAAAAATCAAAAAATTGGAAAACCTTCGCATAGCTTCATTATATGTGGCCAAGTTACCAGCAAAAATTATAAACTTGTAATATGGCAATTATTTTAAACAAGTATTATCATAAACGAGCTATCAAGTGTGAAGATTCATGGATTTCAAGCCAAATGATCAATCTTATGGCCATATTCACGGCATAGTTTATTCAAATGATCTCATGTTGTGCACAAGGGTGCATATTGGAATGGCAAACAATGTTGCCTAAGGAAGTTTTCATTTTTTTGGACGAAAAAAACCATTTTCCATTTTTCGGGTGCCCAAAAGGAGGTTTTTTTGTGAAGGACCTCCCAAATAATTGTTGCAAAATTGGACCAAATCAATTTTCTAAAATACTAGGACATATTTAATGCATAATTGACAAAATTGTTGGGTGTAAAAAGTTTTGATCCACCTCTCGTGAAAAAGACAAATTTCCGTCGATTCAGTTGGAAGCGGATCAAATTTGAACTGCAGCTGCCTCATAGTTTGCTCTTTATTTTTTCCAAAAATCATTTCTAGGTACATAAGTATCTATTTAATCAGAGAAACACCAAAAAAAATTCCAAGATTCAACCACTAGCTAGGAACGGTCATTCCCGCCGTTTTGACCGCATTTTGAAACGGGCATAAATAATTCAAAAAAATCAAAAAATTGGGAAACCTTCGCATTGTGTCATTATATGTGGCCAAGTTCCTAGGAAAAATAACAAACTTGTAATACGACAATTTTTTAAAAAAAGTGTTCTCAGAAACGAGCTATCACGTGTGGAGATCGATGGCTTTCAAGCCAAATGATCAATCTTATGGCCACATCCATGGCATAGTTTGTTCAAATGATCTCATATTGTGCACAAGGGTGCATCTTGGAATGACAAACAATGTTGCCTAAGGAAGATTTCACTTTCATTGCACAAAGAACCATTTTCTATTTTTCGAGTGCCCCAAATGAGGTTTTTTTTGTGAAGGACCTACCAAATAATTCTTGCAAAATTGGACCAAATCAATTTTCTAAAATACTAGGCCATATTTAATGCACAATTTACCAAATGGTTGGGTTTCAAAAGTTTTTATCCACCTCTCGTGAAAAAGACAAATTTCGACCGATTTAGTTGGAAGCGGGTCAAATTTGAACTGTGGCTGCCTCATAGTTTAATCTTTATTTTTTCCAAAAATCATTTGTAGGTACATAAGTATCTATTTAATCAGAGAAACATCAAAAGTTTTCCAAGATTCGACCACTAGCTAGGAACGGTCAAGCCCGCCGTTTTGACCGCATTTTGAAACGGGCATAAAAAATTCAAAAAAATCAAAAAATTGGAAAAACTTCTTATTGTGTCACTATATGTGACCAAGTTTCCAGGAAAAATAATAAACTTGTAATACGGAAATAATTTTAAAAAAAGTGTTCTCAAAAATGAGCTATCATGCATGAAGATTCATGGCTTTCAAGCCAAATGATCAATCTTATGGCCACATTCATGGCATAGTTTGTTTAAATGATATCATATTGTGCACAAGGGTGCATCTTGGAATGGCAAACAATGTTGCCTAAGGAAGTTTTTATTTTCTGTCCACGGAAAATTCATTTTCCATTTTCCGAGTGCCTGAAATGAGTTTTTTTTGTGAAGGACCTACCATATATTTGTTGTAAAATTGGACCAAATAAATTTTATAAAATACTAGGCCATATTTAATGCACAATTTATAAAATGGTTGGGTGTCAAAAGTTTTGATCCACCTCTGGTGAAAAAGACAAATTCCCGCCGATTCAGTTGGAAGCGGGTCAAATTTGAACTGCAGCTGCCTTATAGTTTGCTATTTATTTTTTCCAAAAATCATTTCTAGTTACATAAGTACCTATTTAATCATAAATACATGGTTTGGTGGCGATACGTCGAGGTTTGGACGGTGGTCGAGGGCCCCAACTCTAGAGCGCGTAAACTCGCATGCCCGCCGCATGGTTACCGCGTGATTGTGGTATTTCCATGATTTCTGGGCGGCCTAGGCATGTCTAGTGGGTTGGGCACTCCCCAGGTAGGTGCTAGGAAGAAAATCACAACATAAGATTCTCACGAGGAGACCGATCGATACTCAAACATGAATAAGCAGCCAAGTGTTTGATTAGCGGTATGGAAAATGCACATGGCTAATGGGCGTGAGTTTTCGCTGAGGATGATCAGTTACTAAGAAGACCGTCTTCACAAATTTTCAGCTCAAAAGGAGGAGCGTAGGTGGTACTTACTTTGCAAAGTACCACACTGGACATAAATACAAATGTTGAAGCTGGGCTCAAAATGATGAATGGATTGAGTTGGCATTTGGTGGAGGATGGTTATTTGGGCATATGAAAGCACTGTAGAAAATGGATACTATTTGGACATGCCAAAGTGGTACTTCCTTCACAAACTGTTGTTCTGAACAGAATAGGAAAATGAATATTGTTGAATTATTTTTGAACTAGGCAAGGAAGGTTTTTTACATATTTGACGAAGATATGACTCAAAGAATTTATGAGATTTTTTGGGAATTTTGGGAATGACAGAAATATAGGTTGCTTCACAACCTAGGGGAAAAACCGCCACATGGACATGACACATAGGCAAAACTGATGAGGTGGCGCCTAGTCATAGAAACCCACCACAATTTACAAGGTTATGACCATCTATATTGGTCATGATCAGCTAGAAATAAGGCAGCAGACCAGTGCTATCTGCTTTATGACCATTTCGTGTAAGGAAATTACGACCTTTCTGACCAAAATGGTCGTTATATTTTAGGGTTTGGAGCACCCCGAACAGCTTTTTACCAATTGGTCTGAAATGGTCATAGATCTATGACCAATTCTTCCAGGATCACTGACAGAAGGTCACTAGTTGACATATTTCTTGTAGTGAGGTACATTCATTTGAAAATAGCGTCCTTCGAACACTGGCCCTCTACAATGCGGGAACCCTCCAAGAATTCGTCCAAATACCGCTCAGGCGTATGGTGCTCTTTTCCCGCGGGCGGTCCCTCGGTTGCCAGCTTGATAGCATTCATCTTCGCCCACTACACCTTGACACAGGCGAAGGCCATCCGGGCACCTTCGATACAGGCCGACCACTTTATGACATCAAGCTGGGGGTAGGCGCTGATGAGCCACTTCACGAGCTTGAAGTAACTGCCGGGTATGGGTTCGGCTGGCAAAAGTAGGACTATAACATCCTTCATGGCCAGTTCGGCCACCCTATGCAGCTCGGTCCACTACTAGGAAAAGGGCTATAGATGATATGGACATTAATGGCACACCGTGTATGTGGTACGCCACTGCTATATAGCAGTGGCGCACCAGATACAGGTGCGCCATTAGTAAAAATTACTAATGGCGCACCTGGTGTGTGGTGCGCCATTAGTAGTTTTAAAAAAAAGAAAAAAAAATTGTTAGTAATGGCGCACCATGGGATAGTGCGCCCTTACTAGTTGACATAGTAATGGCGCACCACACCCACCGTTCGCCATTAGTAGTTTGAAAAAAATAATTGTTAGTAATGGCGCACCAGTGGACAGTGCGCTATCGTGGTTCTAAGTCTGACAGTAGAATGGGGGGTAGGAATGTAGAGGCAAGATCTTAGCTATGGAGGAGTTGTACTCAGGAGTTTTACGAGTTTAGGCCCTTCTCAGAGGAAGTAACAGCCCTACGTCTCGGAGCCCGGAGGCGGTCGACTGGATTATATGCGTGTGTGTTGCAGAAAGTGCAAACCCTTGTGCCTGTGGAGGGGGGTAGCTTATATAGAGTGCGCTGGACCCCAGCCAGCCCACGTCACAGAGGGTTTAAGGTACATAAAGATGGGGGTGTTACTGGTAATGCCTGCAATAAATATACATAATGACCATTAAAGGTATGACTTAATTCTCGACCGTTGTAGAGTGGAGTGACTCTAGATCTTATGGTAGTCAAGTGATTATCTGTACAGTCGAGTGTCTTCAGGATTGTCAAGTGGAACATAACTTCATGGTCGAGTGGATGATGATTTTTCTTCGATTGCTCCTGGTACCTTTAGGGATGTCCTTGGGGAGGGTATCTTGAACAGATCCATGACCCTACCCTAGGTACATAGCTTCATCATTAGCCCCCGAATGGATCAGGGTTTGAGTGAGGAAGGAGTTGAGAACACTTCCAACTCATTTTTCGTGCTATGAGTATATCTTGCTCTGGATCAATGAACTAAGGGGATGACACCAACTTCTTTTTCAGTCGCCTTGGTCCATTCTTAGTTTTTGTCGAGTGAACTTTTACGGTAGAGTTCTGAATGATGATGCAGAGGATGTCTTCCGTCTGACAAGTTGTTCTGCTGTCCGAGGATTTCGCGGGATTCGAATTTCGGGAAGCGCACCGGACGGGCGAGGCCGTGGTAATCGGGACGGATTAGGCAGGTCGCCTCGATTCCGGCGCCACCTTTTTCGCCACGTATCGCGCGCGCGACTGTTGCGGGATTTGTTTAGATCGTCCGGGCCTACAAGTCAGTCTCGAAAGTGACCTTATAAAAGGCACCGGACCGGGCTTTTGAACAGTGCGCCCTCATTCTCTTTCTTCTTCCCCAGATTTCTCCGCTGCGCTCGCTTCCGCTCTTGGCGTCGTAGCCTCGCTCGGACTCGATCCGCCGCCATGGGAAAGGAGAAGACGGTGGTGTTGGAGCGCGCGAAGAAGGCGACCGCGAAGGCAAAAGGAAAGACGACCAGCCGGGGCGGGTCCTCGTCAAGGTTCGGCCTGCCGCTGGGCTGGATCTAGGGCGATTGGATCCGCTCAACGATCAGCCAGGACGACCTCGACGACCTGGTTGAGGGGGGATTGATCCCCCACGAATCGGCACGGCTCCCGGGGAACAAGACCGAGCTGCGGCCATTGGAGGGTGAGTGTGTTCTCCTCTCCACTCATGTCGACCGCGGGTTCTCTTTGCCTCCCCATCCTTTCTTTCGTTGCTTTTTGAACTTCTTTGGGGCTTAACTCCACCACTTCACTCCAAACACCATAGTGTATCTTGCTGCCTTTGTGCTGATGTGCGAAAATTTCTTGGGTTGTCGACCGCACTAGGGTCTATTCAAGCACATATTCACCTGCCGCTCCCAGTCGGTCAAGAAGGCCAACCCGAGTGACGAGAGGACGCGCGTGATTCAGATGTGCGGGGGCCTTGGAATCCAAATGAGGAATAAGAGCACCTTCCTAGCTATGATCCTTCCTGACTCAGTCCGGGGCTGGCAGTCGACCTGGTTTTACTGTAAGGACCAGCCAAGCCCGGGTCAGTCGACTGGACTTCCCCCTTTTCCTTGGCTCGAGTGGAGAAGCCCTCCTCCCTGAGGGTGATCCCGGAAGAGAAGGCGCAGGTGAAGGCGTTGGTCGAGCGGGTCGTCCAACTTGTCCATGACGGGGTGACTGGAATGGACCTGCTGGAGGTCTTTCTCAGTCGACGCATCCAACCACTTAAAGCCCGTGACCATCCGATGTGGATGTCCTCGGGACTCGAGGACTCCACTCGGATCCACCTGGAGGACGTTAGTGAAGACATGGTGGAGAAGTGGCTGAGAGGAATCACCGGCAACAAAGATAATCCCCGGGGGTCTAGGAGGGTGATTCCATTCGACCACTCGCGCCAGCCGGAATAGGTATGATTCTGCTTTGCCAAGTATCTTCTCGATTCACTGTGTAACACCTTGTTGACGATCGACTGTATTTCTTTCGTTCATTGTCTTTTCAGGCTCTTATTGATATGTACTCGATGCCCAATGGAGTGCAGGAGCAAGACGTCGAGGAAGGGGCGAGCGGGGGCGAGAGTGGCGAGTGGCACTCGGATGCGGAGGAGGACGAGGAGAGCGATGACTCGAGTGATGACGAGGAGGTCGACTCGCCTCCTCACAGAGAGAGAAGATCCAAGCACGCTCAAGACCTGGCGAGCACCCCGGTCCTTGCGGCTGCACCGACTGGGCCATCTTCGAAGCGCCCTCGGACGTCTTCACCAGCGCCGACTGAGAAGATATCGAAACAACCCAAGATTGTGCCGCCTCCTGCGCCAAAAGCATCGAAAGCCACCTCCTCTAAACCACCGAAGGCTTTGCCCAGAATCAAAGTGACTGTCCCCACCATCTCCGGGTAAACAACTGATCTGTTCCTTTGGTCAACTCAAGCAACAGAACGTAACCGACTGAATGTTGACATTTGCAGTGCTGCTACATCTAGAACTTCTTCCTACCAATATCGAGATGAGGAGATGGAAGACGCGGTTACCTCCAACCCAGGTAAAAACTCTTATGATCTTGTTCTTGATTACTTGGTCGATTAAATTCTAGCGATTCACTTGGGGTCGACTGATTTCTCTGCAGCTCCACCCAACGTCATCGATCTTCCAGATGATGATGAAGATGTGGCCCCTAGGCCCAGAAAGAACAAAAAAGTAGCGGCTGGCAAGACGTCTCAGCAGGGACCGACGACCACACCAACCGCCCGGCAATCTGAAGACACAGGCGGGGCCTCTGTAACTTTCGTTGTACCATTGTCGAGTGAGCGCCCTGCACCGTCGATTGAACCGGTGTTCCCTTCAGTCGTCCAACCTCACGCTTCAGAGCTCCAAGCTGCCGCACCTGGGTCGCCTGCCCCCTTCTTACCAACTACCATGTTCCGGAAAACCAGTCGGACGCGGCTGCAGAATCCATCCGTCAGGCTAACGTGATGATGGAGCGGATGAAGACGGTGCACGAGCATAGCCAGGCTGCTTACGATGACAGCGCTGCTCTCCGGGCCAATGTCCAGGTGAGTAAACTTTCGACTGACCTTGTTCTATTAGGATATGCTACCCGAAATATTCTCTTTCATACAATCTCTTATTGCTTGCATCAAACCTGTACACCCACTGGGTGTTTTGTTGTCTTTGGTATTTGCGCTCTTCCACTCGGTCTGGGCGAGTAGGATCTGAACCGATGGGGGCACGCTAAGTGCACCCATTGGGTGTAGTCCCCGAGACCGCCGTCGACTGCGGGCAGTCGACTGGGGTCTGAGTTCTTTTTCCTTTCTTGTCTTCCACTCGGCCCGGGCGGACCGGTCAAATGAGATCTGAACCAGTGGGGGCACGTCAAGTGCACCCACTGGGTGTAGTCTCCGAGACCGCGGTCGACTGCTGGCAGTTGGCCGGGGTCTAAATAGTTTTTTTTGACCCGGGCGGACCGGTCGAGTTGGGTCTGAATCAGTGGGGCATGCCAAGTGCACCCGATGGGTGTAGTCCCCGAGACCGCAGTCGATTGCGGGTAGTCGGCTGGGGTCTAAGTGAACTTTTAAGTTTTATTCACTTGGAAGTAAATAACCTTTGATCTTGTTGATTGACACGTCTTTTACCTCCTGCAGAAATCTTGTTCTCTCATTTCTAAGTTTGCCGAGTTTGAGGAGAAGTAGAGGCAACTCAACCTCGACTTGGAGTTGGCCCGACAAAAGTTGAAGAAAGCCGGAGATGAAGCTGCTGGTATGGAAGGTAGCTGCCTATCGACTGTTCACGTTGATCGTCTTTTAAGATATTTCTTTGATCTCTTGTTTGATCCGATTGCCTCTTTTGCAGAGAAAATGAGGTTGGCTCTGGAGAAGAAGGACTTGGACCTTGCAGCTGCACAGAAGGAAGCTCAAGACAAGACTGCCCTTGCAGACCAGAAGCTGGCTTTGGTCGAAGCGTTGGAAGGGGAGGTGAACAAGCTGAAGTCCTGTATCAATGAATCCAACCGAGAAGTAAGTCGTGTGAAGAAGGATAAGATTGCCCTGATTGAGAAGATGGAGTCTGCAGTCCGTAAGAGAAATGACACAGAAGCCTATCTGAGAACTCTTGCGAAGAAGCTCTATCTTATGCTGGAAGGTACTCCTTTTAATCCGACTGCTTTGTTGCTTGCAAGTTAATCCTGTCCAGTCGACTCACTAACTTTTGACTGCTGAATTCTGCCAAAACTTTGACAAGGAAACCGGAAGGATCGAGACTGGTCTAGACCCTATCGTTTCTCCAGTTTGCGACGAGACCGCCATGAACGTGCTTCGACTGGAATCTCGTGTCGCCGGCGTCACAAGTTACCTCGCGCGCCTGAAGGTGGCAATTTCACGGATCGACTCATCACTCTGGCCAGGGGCGATGCTTCAAAATGACCTGGAATCTCTGATGGCTCGGCTCAACGAGATTCCTGGTCGAGTGCAAGAATGGAAGAAGTCCTCTGCCCAGTGTGGTGCTGACGTGGCATTGTCCTTGGTCAGAGTCCACTGCAAGGAAGCTCGTGAAGACAAGCTGGCGGCGATCAAGGTCGCCAACACCAAAAGTCCTTTATGGAGACTTTAATTGTTGTTGCCACTCGGATCGCAGATGGAATCGACTTGGACGAATTCGTCGAACCCTCCAGCCCTCCTTCTGCCGAGTGAACAAACTATGAGATTTAAACCTGTCTTAAATTTGCCTCGGAATGCTGAGTGGTTGCTGTAACCATTAAAATCCTTCGGGCTTGATGCTTGAATACTTTTGATTTGTTGCTTGGAACTTTAGGATTTATCCGAACTGCTTTTGAGTATACTTGCGATTGCTTTTTGGATCTGCTCCTGTATTTGTGGCGTAGCTCGGAGGAGAAGGTTGCAGTCGACCTGCGCCTCGCCGTCCTTGCGGACAAGGATGGAGCGCACGTTGTACTTGTGGCGTAGCTCGGGGGAGAAGGTTGCAGTCGACCTGCGCTTCGTCGTCCTTGCAGACAAGGATGGAGTGTACGTTGTATGTGTGGCGTAGCTCAGAGAAGAGGGTTACAGTCGACCTGCGCCTCGTCGTCCTTGTGGATAAGGGTGGAGTGTACGTTGTATTTGTGGCGTAGCTCGGAGAAGAGGGCCGCGGTCGACCTGCACCTCGTCGTCCTTGCGAGTAGGGATGGAGCATACGTTGTACTGGTGGTGCAGCTCTTAGGGAAAGGATTTTACAAACTTAGGCGAGTACTGGACTGCAGCTAAGCCCCCGAGTGGGAGGATCACTCACCACTCGGTAGGATTTTACAAACTTAGGAGAGTACTGGACTGTAGCTAAGCCCCCGAGTGAGAGGATTTCTCACCACTCGGTAGGATTTTACAAACATAGGCGAGTACTGGACTGCAGCTAAGCCCCCGAGTGGGAGTCTTGCTCAACACTCGGTAGGATTTTACAAACTTAGGCGAGTACTGGACTGCAGCTAAGCCCTCGAGTGGGAGGATTGCTCACCACTCGGTAGTATTTTACAAACTTAGGCGAGTACTGGACTGCAGCTTAGCCCCCGAGTGGGAGGATTTCTCACCACTCGGTAGGATTTTATAACCTTAGGCGAGTACTGGACTGCAGCTAAGCCCCCGAGTGGGAGGATTGCTCACCACTCAGTTGGATTTTACAAACTTAGGCGAGTACTGGACTGCAGCTAAGCCCCCGAGTGAGAGGATTGCTCACCACTCGGTAGGATTTTGTAGCCTTAGGCGAGTACTGGACTGCAGCTAAGACACCGAGTGAGAGGATTGCTCACGACTCAGTAGGATTTTATAGCCTTAGGCGAGTACTGGACTGCAGCTAAGCCCCCGAGTGAGAGGATTGCTCACTACTCGGTAGGATTTTACAAACATAGGCGAGTACTGGACTGCAGCTAAGCCCCCGAGTGAGAGGCTTGCTCACCACTCGGTAGGATTTTATAACCTTCGGCGAGTACTGGACTGCAGCTAAGCCCCCGAGTGAGAGGATTGCTCACCACTCGGTAAGATTTTACAAACTTAGGCGAGTACTGGACTGTAGCTAAGCCCCCGAGTGGGAGGATTGCTCACCACTCGGTAGGATTTTATAACCTTAGGCGAGTAATGGCACTACAAAAAATACACTTCTGTGATGATACGTGTTTGTCATAGTAGGTCGCTTTTTTGTCATGCATGTACATCCATGACAAATTTATGATAGAATCAAGATAGTCATACCTGTGCTGTCATAGAAGTGTTCCATGACATTACCAAAATTATCATCACGGAAGTGTCCACTTCCATGACGATAAATCACGCGTCACAGAAGTGCTTTCATCAAGGGTGACCGACACGTGGCATCCACCGTAACGGAACACCGTTAAGCTATCGGGTCGGGTTTTGGATCCGATAACTCGTTAACAGCCCCGACCAATGGGGATTTTCCACGTGTAAAATCATCATTGGCTAGAGGAAACACGTGTCGGCTCATCGTCGGGACAGATGTCATCCACTCACTGGACAGAATGCGCCTATGATACGTCGACACGTGGCACGTCCCAACAAGTTTAAATGGGCCAGCCCAACTAAAGGCCCACAAGATTTTGCGGACCATAATGGGCCGGCCCAGCTAAAGGCCCACGAGATTTTGCGGACCATAAGGGGCTGGCCCAGCTAAAGGCCCACAAGATTTCGCAGGCCATAATGGGTCGGCCAAGGTAAAGGCCCACAAGATTTTCGTGTGCCATAATAGGCCGGCCCAGGTAAAGGCCCACAAAATTCTTGCGGATCATAATGGGCCAGCCCAGCTAAAGGCCCACGAGATTTCACCGACATTAATGGGCCGACCCAGCTGTAGGCCCACAAGATTTTGAGGACCCTAGTAGGCCGGCCTGTTAACTGACTGCCATGTTTTGGGCCAAATGCCGGCCCATATTTGATCCGGTCTATTAATGGCCTGCCACGCTCCGGGCCTAATAGTGGCCCATATGAGATCTGACCCGTTAAAAGCCTACCACGTTCTGGGCCAAATTACGGCCCAGATCAGGTCCGGCCCTTTAAGAGGTTTTGGGCCTAATTATGGCCCATATCAGATTCGGCCCGTCAACTGGACACTATGCTTTTGGGCCCACTTGCTAAAGGCCCACTTAGTAATTCGGCCTGATATTAGTTTTGGCCTGTTAAGGGCCCGTTTAACATTTCGGCCCTATATTAATTTCAGTCTGTTAAAAGCCAGTCATATAGTTGGGCCTAACTACGGCCCGGTTTGCATCCGGCCTGCTCGCAGCCGATATCTGATTGGGCCAAACAAGGACCGAGACAATTTTTCGGCCTGTTAAAAGCCCGTGATTTGATTCGCACAATCATGGGCCGGGGTTCATTTCGGGCTGCTGCCGGCCCGTGAGCTGATTGACACGTTTCAGGCCCAACCTACATTGTGATTGCATGACGGCCCGATTATGTACCGTAATTTTACGGTTTGGCCAGTTTAGCGAAGACAAGATATATAGACAGTAAAATAACTGCAACATTGTGAATAAGAAAAGACCTATACTATACAATAAAGAAATTATGGCATATTACATCCACTGGGCATCAAAGTTCGCCACTATGATAATAAAGCACAAGCAGACAACAGATTACATACACTGGGCTTCAAAGATCGCCACCAGTGCAAATAAACACGCCGACAAAATAATATACAAAACTGGCAGCACTTCAATAGAGTTCAAAAAAGGTTAGCCCTGCTGGGGAGCTGCAGTGCAAGCAGCTGAGCAAGATGATGAGACTGCGCTTGTTCAACACTTATATCTTCCTCACTCTAAAAGATAAACAAGCAGACAGATGACAGGTTTTGCACATAAAAGTATCAGTGCTGACAATTCATCACATTTCTTACTGACGAATAAAGTGACACATTTTAAATTTGCATTAACACAATATGGTATTGTTCAGGTCAAGACATGGCAGGAAATGACATTGTGAAGGAGTTGGCAGCTTCACGACACCATTGGATTACAGATCAAGAACTCATAAGTATCAATGGTTAGTGTGCTGTCAATTTATACCATTTCAGATTGGCAAATAAAGAGACAATTTAAATAATAGTAGAATGATATGACATTGTTCATAGTTAAGACATTGCAGAATATGACATTGTGCTGTAGTGGGTAGGTTCACCACACCACTGGGATATGGATGAAGAACAGAAGCATACATGCAGTGCAAAAGAAGACCACTTGCTCTGTATAGTTTAATTTACATGGTATGAAGAAGGAAGTTGGTTGTACAACTGAAAACTTAAATTGAGAAAGGACAAACTTTTGTTTATGAACTACATAATAAACTTTAAACAAGCAATTTGATGCAAACACCAAAAATAAACAGCTGTTGCAGTCATGCCTAACCAAATATATACAACAAAGTTTGAAGGCTTGAGATGGACAAACTTACATTATTGGTGAAGACATGCTCTATCAAGGCCTTGTCGAAGTTTACCACAGAATCTTCTTCAAAAGCATTGCCTTTACTCTACATTTTGTTAAGAGTAAATATAGATGTGATAATATACGAAAAATGGAGAATGTTTAAGATAAGATGAAGAGTGATGCCACATAACCAAGTAGCTGTAAATGTAAGTGCAGCGATACAGGCAGAAGGTACAGCGAAGATCAATGCAGAGCTAAACTTCTTCAGTACCAACCTTATGGTAAGAGTAAATATAGATCTGATGTGTAGAAAATGGAGGGAAAAGGAAAATAAGCTGCAGAGTTATGGTACATGAACAACTACCTGTCATTATAAGTACACTCATAAAGGACAGCATGTACTTACAAGAATAATGCAGAGCTAAAAAAACATTGGCATTGGATATATTCTACACTAATGTAACCATTCATACAGATCAGATAATTTGGAGCAAACAATTGATAAGCAAGCTATCATGCATATTGCTGTCACATAATGAACCAGGTATGTATGCAAGTACAGTGATACAGGACAACAGGTACTAACAAGAGCAAAGCAGTGGGCAGCATATTTGCGATATCCTGTCGTTCTTGTCAAACCGGAATTCTTCTTTGAGCAGATTTCCTGCAAAAAAAGATTCGTAAGGCACATGCAGAAAAGTAGAAGTTCAAATTGTCATGTGATTTCATAGACAGTACCTCATCCTGGGAACGAGACCGGTGCATAAAAAGGTTTTTCCATTCAATGTCTTCTAAATTTAGCACAGGAGACTTCACTAGAAATTCGTTTATAGACTTGCCATCAAAGTGTGATTTCCTCAGGTAACACCGATACTGCTGCAATGCTTCCTTGAAAAGCACAAGCAAGGTTTGCTCGTCATGAGTATCCAGATTGACCCTCGCCTAGTTACAACAATGTAATATAAATCATTCATGTGTTCAGTCAGCAGAAAACAGGAAAATAATAACCATGAATAATAGCACTTACATGTAAGTTGGACAGGAAGATGTGAAAATAGTGTTTGTCTTCACAATAATCTTCTCATGATGGGAATATATGCACGTAGTCCCTAACAACATTGAAAGCATTGTCTTTTAAAATGGGAATAAATGGAATGGGGTTCCAATCTGCAGGAATTGGCCATCTCTGCAGTTGGGATAGGTCTTCGGCTAGTGGACTTGCTGTACTTTTTGCTGGAGTGGGATTTTTCTATGGTATAACTAGTGCTATGGTAAATGAAATCGGTATACCTTTTGCTGGAGTGCAGGTCCTGTGTGGTGGGGCTAGTGGTGTGGCTAGTGAATTATGGGTACAGTCTGCTGGAGTCGGTCCTACGTTTTGTGTCACTGGTTGTATAGCCAATATAAGTGTGGTGTTGTCTGATTTCTCCGGCACCACCACGTTTTTCAAGGACTTTGCTGGTGCTCCTTCAGGTTCGGCAATCACCCTCTTCCTTTTTGAGGTCTGATGCACAAGAACAACATTTGAGTGGAAAAACATGGTATGATGACAGATGGAATATGTATTGATAATGGATGGGCATGGCATCTCGACATATATGATGAGTAAACAAAGTAGATCGCGGTGCAACAAAGTATAAGAAATGCAAGACAACATTGGCAAGATACCCGCAATCAATAAAACATTGCCAAATTAGAACAGGCACCTTGATGGGTGAACAGGACAGGCCATCTGCCTTTGACTCCTCGAGGTTAGAATAGTAATTAGGATCATATTCTAAACAAGAATGAACAGGTGGGGAGCGTATGAGTTTCATTGCATCCAGAATGGCACTCAATGCCTTGGTGCCAATTTTGTAAGTCATTGCAGTGTTTAGCTTCAAGAGTGGACTGCTGCTAGTGCGACACAAAGCAGCTACACAGATCATAGTGTAGATATAACGGGAAAACCTTAAGCATCAAAGTAAAATCAGCAAAGTGGAACTTGCTGGAATATATGTGCTAGTATTGCCGGTACGGCTAGAAAGGCTTCGGATACCAGCTCTCTTCAAGTGAAGGTGCGGTACTGTTAATATCAATGTAACTCTCAAAGGTGACACAGGTCCCCGCATTTCCTTGCTATTCTTATAGGATTCAAGTGGGCAGGCCACTACAAATCCTATTCCTATGTTTACAAGATCCTACGAATCAAAGAGGCTCAAAGTGTCCATCACAACCGACCATATAGACCTCTACACTGCAAATGTCCATGCTCATCTTCAGTACAAGGAACATACTATACTACTATCATACTCCCTCCGTTCCAAAATATAAGTCTTGGTAGAGATTTCCACTATGGATCACATACAGATGTATCCAGGTACATTTTAGAGTTTTGATTCACTCATTTTGCTCCATATGTAGTCCATGGTGGAATCTATACAAAGACTTGTATTTAGGAACAGAGAGAGTACATATTAAAGAAGAACGTAAGAGGAACATGGTAAAGAAGAGCAAGCAGATTTTGGATAATAAAATGTTGGTTGCGCAGTGCCCACACATGATGAACCAGAGCGCATTAAGAATGCAACTCCTAGCTGTCTCTCGACCATTTCAGGCGGTTGGATGAAGATCCTACGTCTCCTAACCCTTCTTCTTCCTTGTCTCCGATTCTTCCCATACAGAACACCGCACGGGTTGCCAGCCGGACCACCGGCCCCCACCGCCTGTGTTCCTCGCCACCCCACCCCCACCCCCACCCCCGTCGAGTTTTCTTCGTTCGGTGAGGCCCCACAACCAGCCGAGCCCCTTCGATCGCACCGGCGAACTCCGGCGAGCTCTAAAAAATCGACTGACCCAATTTTGAAATTTAGTCTACTGTGATTAAACTAGTGAGGAATATAAAAGGGGAAAACCATAAGCATTGCGAGCATCGTGTTGAGCGTGCCATGGCGGATCTGAAGGTGCAAACCGGACAAAGGCAACTTCACAACCAAGACAAGAAATCAGAGTAAAGAAGTGGCGATCTATTTTCTTGCTGCGATAAATAAGTTGAGCAGATACGAAAGAGTACCGCCTCTGGTGCGGCGCCGTGTACGCATCTGCTGAGAATTTGACGGTGCTGTGGTAGCGATGGGTGTCGGCGGCGTGGAAGCAGATCTAGGAGGGTAGACGGTGGCGGCGGGGCGCGGTGGATGAGACGGTCGTAGGAGCGGCGCTGGCAAGGTGGACGACGGCGGGGATGAAGCGAGAGGAGGGATGCAAGGATCCCGGTCCGAAGTCGTGGATGAGAGAGGTCGATCTCTTGTAATGGACGGCGGCGTCGGGGTATCAGCTCTGGCATGGTGGACGAGGACGGCGGTGGATGGGGTGGCGGACGGCAGCGGACGGAGGAGGGTGGCGTGGAGAGGGTGTTTTGGCGCCCACGGAGTACGAATGGGGAAAAGGGAGGTAGAGAGGAAGGGGGGAACCATGTATTCATGGCGCGCGTGTCTCAAATGTGAGGAAATTTACAAACTTAGCCCCCGTTTCAAATTTCTACTACATCACAGCAACACTAGTCGGTTGGGGATAGGACGGTAATCTCGCATACACCGAATATTTGCCGATGAGAGTTTGTTTTTGGTGCCCACCGTGTATGAATATGAATCTGGGAGGGAGTCAATTTCGGCCGAGGACACACTGTGTTTTGGCGCCCACCGTGTATGAACCCGGGTGAGAGGCGGTTACGTCACGTTTGGGTGAAATTACAAACCTACCCCTATCGAAACCTATAGAAATCCAGCATATAGGCTTTGCGTGGCAGGGATAGGCAATAGTGATTTCCATCTCGCAGATTTTGGTTTCGGGTGGTTACTGCGACTTTCCCCGCTTCATTCAAATTTTGCAGAGTGCACGTTTACCGTGCCAACTCAATTCGAATCCCGTTTGTATTCTATTTTTTCGGGCAGGATCCATTTTCAATTGGAATTACATTCTATATACATCATTTTTTTATGTATACTTTCAAAAGAACAACACCATTTATACATAAATATGGTTTACAAATGGCATGATCTCAGATTCATAAGGTTGTATCCATCAATTTGGATTTTCAAATATTTTAAACCACTTTATGTTGAAATCCAATGTATGCATTCCTTGCTAACTGTCTCCAATTAATGTGTGTTTCATGCAGGTTTTTTTTACTTCTCAAACATGTATAATGTGTTTCACACACGCAACATATAGTGTAATCCCGTTTAGACATTAATTGCATATAAACCATGCATTGTTTGTAGTTGAAGAATCTATGGATCACCAATATTGATAAACTATATAACATTACACGTGTGCCCAAATTCAAATGAATATGCATGTTTGATACACCAATTTGCGTTATCATATTATCGATGTTGTGATATCCAGTTTAAATATTTGAATCCCCTTTAATCTAGATATTCGTCTCATATAGCTATCACTCATGCTTATATAGGACTATCTCTCTGGACCTATACGCGTTCATCGTCTCTCAGGTATCTCTCATGCTACCTGTATGTCGACAATGATCTTTTATCTTCGTAACACACTGACGGTACTCTCTCCCTCGACCTTCATCACTCTATCTCTCTCTAAGTATATCTCGCTCCCTGCTATGTGTCTCTAACTATGATTCTCCATGTGGAATCTCTTTCTCTCACACAAACACAAAACTTTGTCTCCCGGGGTCTCATTTCTCTCTACTATTCCCATGTGTGCCACTCGCACACCCCTCATACAGAGATGTCTTTCACTCCTTAGATATGAGAACCTACGACTCTTCTTCTTCAATATCTCTTTCTCACACACAAACACAAACTCTATCTCCCAGGGTCTCATATTTCTCCATTGTTCTCTTGTATGTCGCTCACACACACCCTCTCTCCCTAGAGATATCTTGCGTTCCCTCGTATGTCTCTCTAGCTATCACTCTTGTTGTGAAATATCTTTCTCTCTCACAGACACAAAACTCCGTCTCTCTGGATCTTATTTCTCTCTGATATCTGTTTGTATGTGACTCACACGCACCCTCTCTCTATCTCTCTCACACCCACACACATAACCCAGCCTTCTGATCCACTCGACTCCTATCTCTAACGCACACTAGCTAGCATCTTTATCTTTCTATTTATCTATTTCTCCATCAACCTTCTTTCTCGCCCTCACTCTTGATTCCTATCACACACACTATATATGTTTCTCTCTACATGCAGTCAAGTGCCCTCTCACACACATATATAACTTCACCCTTTGAACCACCCGACGGTCATCTCCAACACCCAAACTAGCGGATGTCCCTCTAGTTAGCATCTCCATCTCTGTATCTATCTGTAGTTTCTCCGTCAACATTTCTTTCTCGCACGGAGTCTTGCTTCCTATCACCCACACTATATGTCTCTCCATACATATGCATTTATAGGTTGGTCTCTTTTGCACAATCGTTGCGCCTCACTCCCTCTGCTCGCCATAGATGCATGCTCCAGCCCACGCCACTATCTCTTAAAGACAAAAACACATGCTCAATTATCGGGACTTCTTCCATGCATTCTCACATGCATTCATATTGTCATACCGATCCGTCTCTCCCATGTCGTTGATCTTATGACTTATGTCTTCTTTCTTTTATCTCGATCATGCGCGCGCACACACACACATCCCATGTATACATGTATACCTCTCACACATGCACATTCAAGGTCTCTATGTCTCCATACGTAGTTAATTACCCTCAATACTAATGCCACATCGAATCGTTCTCCTCTTTTGTGCACATAACTTCCGCCTGGATGGGTAAAACACACACTCACACTTAACAATCTCCTTCTAGCTACCCCCCGCCTCTCACTCTTCCCCTATATCCCTAAAACCAATAAGACCATCCCTTAGTTTAATTCCCGCCTACATGCACCATCGATATATAGTAGTCTTCCTCGGTGTCTCTCGAACAAACACGTTCTCTCGAAGTCGACTCCTCTCATGCATATAGGTCCTAATGCGTTTTTTGAGGCTAACTTTGACCAAACGTTAGAACAATAATATATGACATGCAACTTACACAAAGCATACCTTCAACTTTGTATGTCAAAGGAGCTTCCAATAATATAATTTGCATAGTATACATCTCATGTGCTACTAATCTTGTCAATAGTCAAAGGTTGTCTCGAAAAACACATTAGGCCCTATATAGATGGAAGGAGGGAGTAGGTCCCATGCAAAAAATGAGAATAAAATTCAAACATCTGAGCATCGTGGCTCGGTTGATAACATTGAGAAACTTGGTTTTTAAAATCATGAAACTTGGAATGGTGTCATGTCATGGTAGTACCATGGCGTGGTAAAAAAATGGCCGAATAGGAACAAATTTTGGTATAAGCTTCTTGCAAATCGGAGGTTCTCTCAAGAAGGCTTGTGGTTCTGGGAGGGAACGTGTCACCTTTGTGTGCATAATCCAGTGCACCAAAGTTGGTTGAAAAATCACATGTGTGTCCTCGGGTAAATTTCTAGGTTCCATGCAAGAAATGGGAATGAAATTCAAAATTCTGGGCATCGTGGCTGGGTTGGAAACATTGAGAAACTTAGTTTTTAATTCCTGTAAATCCAAAACACGCATGAAAATAATGAAACTTGGCTTGGTGCGATGACATGGCACCAACATGCTGTGGTAAATTTGCAGTCCGATTTGCAAAGGCGCACACATTAACAATCAACAAAGTCATTTTGGAAGAAGTGATGTCACGTTACAATAGGAAACTCAAGTATTATTGAAACCGTGGGCGTTCTACTTACTAGCACCATTTACGTGCTGCCACGCGTCCCCTTTTTTATTAGTTAGGAGGCGACGTGCAGGGTAGCTATTTGATTATGAGAGGCGTGCGATCAGACCCCTGCGCGTGCTTATCGGGAGGAGAGCCCTTTGACCTCCATCTGTCGTCCACCTCTCTCCCAAGGTCTCCATTAATGGCGCCCGAGCCTCTGTTTAATGGCGTGGCTATGTCTCACTCGACTGAGATTTAAGAGAGAAAAAAGAAAATCTGAAAGCACGGATCTTGATGTAAGATCCGACGGACCTATATAGCATCTACTGCGACTTATAGCAAGACTGATGAATATATAAGGACGATTAATTTTTTTGATAAAAGAAGGGCTTGCCCCTTCCGATTTTCATTACTGAAAACCACCACAATTCACAAGAAGTTCAACACAACTCTGGCCTAACATGAAGGACTAAAAGCTACCAGATTGAAATCGCAACATCCCAAGAGGCCAACAAAGGCCAAACATTCGCGCTAGAACCCAACATTTCACAACCGACGACACAATCCACATCCTAAACCGATTATTACATCAAAAGAAACCAGGAAACTAGTCTCCGCGGCGAGCGACAACGAGCTCTTTCATGTCCTCAAGACGCTGCTTGAGAACATCCACGGATTCCTCCACCGGCCTTTGGCGCTCATTGCGGAGCATGTCATTCTCGTCCATAAGTTTCTTCAACAAGGCACTAGTCTCCTCCTACAGGTCTGCACTTCGAATGATCTTCTCCCTCAGCAGGTCGCGCTCGGCCCGGAGCCTCTCATTGCCCTCCCTTAGTTGCTGGATGACGCCGGTAGCCTGTTCAAACGAGGCTATCATGCCGTCCTGCAACCTCGCCGAGCGGGAGATCTGATCCGTCTGGCTATGGACGATCGCATGCATGCGCCTGTAATAGTCGTCGCATGCCCACGAGAAATTTTCCTAGGCGCCGCGGCGTGGTGGGACATCACTACTGCATTCGTGGCACGGAGGGACATCTCTGCTGCTTCCGCGGCATGGCCGGACCAGTCTGCTGCATCGACGGCGCGGCGGGACGTCTGTGCTGCTTCAGCGGCACGGCGGGACCTCTGTGCTGCTACTTCCGCGCGGCGGGACATGTCGGCTGCTCTCGCAGCGAGGCGGGACATCTCTCGTGCTTCCGCTTCCATGCTCGCCTCTCCTTGGTGGCAATCTCTCGACCCAAAACTCACGCTGGCCATGGCAGACGCAAGGGAAGGATGCTGAATGACTTGTTTGTTTTTGTGGATGAGGAGTCGAGGAGGAATATGCAGTCATCTTGGCATAGTAGTATTTATAACCGAGTACTAAAACGCTCCTAAGTGGGAAACCGTTTAGGTTGTGATCGGTGTGAAAAGGTTTGCAATTCAATATAGCGTGGAGTAATTTGGAATGTGACGAGACGCAAGCTCAAAATTTATTGACGGTTCTAGTTTCGAAGTGCGGCACTATTCCCGGATGGAGTACTTCTTTTTCTACTCCATCCTTTCCGGTTTTATAGGGCTTATCTCAAAATTTTAGTGTTTCCATTTGATAAGGCTCAATTTGGTTGTCCCCAACACATGTTCAGATTCCAAGGTGCATTAAATCATTGCATGCAAGTATTAAGAGAAAATTGACCAATGCATGTACTTTATGCATGCATGCATTGCAATTAATGCATTAAACCTATCTCTCGGGACTTCTCGCATGCACCATCGTGCCACCCACAAAAACTTGTACTCAGAGTTTAGTAGTACGTTATACAGGAAGAGAAGAGGTGCACGCACGCACTCGTCCTCTCACACACGCGTCCATTTTTTCTCGAAAAGGAGGATGATGACCCCCGGCCTCTGCATCTAGGAGTCACACACGCAAATTATTGAAATATATCGAGTGCAGTGCTTTGATGTGTCGCGTCAACTCATACATCAACGAGAAGTTTGATTATCCTCTCCCTCACGGACTTAATTGCACATGCCTTTGGCTGTATGACAGGTTGGCCACACACCTGTAGGGCCCACCTGTCATACATGCAAAGGCAGGAGCGTCCCTCCCTCGCCCTTGAGCATGGTGGCTGGCAAGACTAGGAGATGCTTTCGCTACACGCTCTCCCTCCCGCACGCGGTGGACATGCAACAGTTCAATCGGTGTCAGATGGCCAGAAGCGTACTGTAGTACTCCTCCAGTGCAGTAGTATTCCATCATTGTTCGAACTTCCCGAAGAGGCGAAGAGCCAAGCGTAGCCCGGACGCTCGTGTGGCAGTTTCATGTGTATAGTAGTCTAGGATAGCATGTACCGTGCTTGTAAGCTTAAAATCGTTGGGGTCAGCTCCATGATATGTGGCCGTCTCGAAGTTTTTTTTTAAAAAAAATAGTCTTCTGGCCCTACCCGAAAACTGCCGTGTGTACTGCCCGGGAAAAGCCTCGCCCTCAACTTTTAACTACGCGAAAACAGTTCGAGCTTGTTCGTTCTATATAAATACAGTACTTACTATATGTTTATTCACCCGTGGGGTTGTTCAATGAATGGAGGGGTGGGGAGCACAAGTGAACAATACTGTAGTACTACTAGTAGTAAGTAGGAGTGTACAGTAGTCACCTTAAATAGAGAGTTTCTTTTCTTTAATGCCACGTACACAAATTGAAACGCTTGTTGTGGAGAAAAAAAATATAATCACTCCACCATATATGGACGCAGGGGCCTGAGCGCTTGCTTTACTAGGGTTGCTCTCTTCATTCTCTCATCCTCTCCAGATATAAACAAGACAGCGGTAGCGACATTTTCTCTCTGCTCACCGCTGGTCACAGATCTGGTCGGATCCCTTCGGCTGGTGTGTGTAGAGGACTAAAAGGTGCATCGTTCACGCGGTCATTGCCACCGAGGGAGGAAACCCACAGCTGCCGGAGGGGCCCGATCCTCTGCCCGTGCCGTTCTCTCCGACACATGGCCGGCTCGGGAGGTCCTCTGACCCTTCTTCCTCCCTGCCGTATTGTCCGCAGATCCGACCTGCCGCCGCGGACATCCCGGTGACCCTCAGGTATAAGTTCTTCGAAAGCGGCCTTGCTCTACCGCCCCAGCTCCCCACATGTCTTCATGTGCATCTTTTTCTACTCCCATCAGCTCTTCCAAAGCCACCTAAATTTTTAGTATTATTAGAGGTAAATCTACTTCATGCATTCGAATCTAGGGCTTTGTTGAAACAACAAAGAAATGGGGAAAGTTGTAGCATGAATCTAGGACTTGATTCAAAGAGGAAATAATATGGTGAAAGTAGTAGAGACCGGATACCCAACCAGTCTCTTGGTTGAAAAGGGAAATAATGGGAAAACGCAGTACAAACTGGATAAGGAACAGATCTATTATTGGTTGAAAAAGGGATAGAAAGTGGTGGCTGGTGGACAAGTCAACAGAGCATGTCCAGGATTAGATTTGCTGCCATCACATAGTAAAAGGTCTCCAGGATTAGATTTGCTGCCCTCACATAGTAAAAGGTCTCAGGATTAGATTTGCTGCCCTCACATAGTAAAATGTCTCCAGGATTAGATTTGCTGCCCTCACATAGTACAATGGCACTCCTGCTGTTTTCCCCAGTATGATAAGTAAGTTGCTCCTTTATGCTGCTGAGTGTCCTGGTGTCCCCATGGTCCCATGCCCTTAAAACAACTCTTTAGCTGCTGTTGATTTACTGTGTCTGGTAATCAAGCAATGCCACCATTAAAGTAATCCCATATTTGAGGAATCTCATTGTTGATCGTAATGCTTCTGGTAACATGAAGCATCACTGATGTTTTAAAATTTCTATTGTCCTTGCGTGATTGCCATGAACATAATTAAGATGCTTCTTTTCATTTTGTATATGTTTCGTATATTCTTATTGACCAGCAACTGTTTACTTTCTATCTTTTTGTGCAGATGGGGATATCCATTTCACCTTGTTGCTATTGTGACCTTTTGGTGAACTGTAGAAAACACTTTTTTTGGGATGAGTGTCTTGTGCAGTTCAACTAAAATGTCACGTGGGCAACATCTCTCAATTTTGGTGGAACTGCACAAAATGGTGATTGAAGTTTCCAAAATCTCCGTCAAGTTCTGCTGGTAATCTCGTGCAACATTTTATTAGCCTTTCCAAGATGGAGCCGTCACTGTCACCACAATGGCACTTTATTTTAGTGGAACTGCACAAAAGGATAAGAAAATTATAGTTGCACCTTACATGAGCCGGACAACCAACCTTAATGTTCCTCAATTTTAGTGCAACTACTAAAGAAGAACCTGCCAGCTCACAAGAGCAAGTACTTCTTGCTAGCTGAATGATGCAATCTTTGCTTCATTTCAGGTGAATTGCAGAAAAAGGCGCATGAATTGAATCATGGAACTCCAGGCATACCTCATCCAAGTAGAGCTAGAGGTTGAGTTCAAGGAGGCTGCTATTAAAGCGAAATCATGCTCTCCTGTCTCCTTGTTTGTGCTGTGCAAACATGCTGTGCAAATAGGAATACTCAACTACAGATGTTGTGACGGTCAAGAATATTCGCCAAGTTCTTCGATTGTATGACATGGCTAGCCAAGATGGATTTAATCCCGATATTCACTTTATCAAAAGGCTCTAATGGGTTGGTTCTGAATCTTGCAAGCTGGGAATCAGTGAGATGTGTAGGCATCTTTTTTGTACTTATTATTTAGATCTTATTTGTTGGTTCTGAATCTTGCAAGTTGGGAATCAATGAGATGTGTAGGCATCTTTGTTGTACTTATTATTTGGATCTTATTTGTTGGTTCTGAATCTCCCAAGATGGGAAACACGGCATGATGATGCAGAGGACAACAACCATAACAAACAGTTCAAACTCGGTAGTATTATCTTTTGTGAAAGTGCGACAAATGTGATGATCGTGTGCGTCCTGAGAATAATAATTCTAATTGTTGTGCATGTTGATCCTGTGGCACTGATAGAACGAGCGAACGAACGAACGAGCAAACACGGCATGATCATGTTCTAATTGTTGTACAAATTTCTATTAAAGCTAATTAAATTTAAGTAAAGTGACCACTAACTCCTGTTATTATAGTACCAATACAGACCCGCTCGTGAACCGACGTGTGGCCGAGGGTGCATCTTCTGCCGGGCGTGCAGCGGACGAGGGAGGGGTAGTAACTGTTGTCGCCTGTACACACTCAACTTACTGTTGAATCCAGTTCCCCAAGAGTTGAAAAACGAAGTGCCGCCGCCGCCTACACACTCATTCACTCGAAGAGACTCCAATGGTGATCCGAGGGGTGAGCCTGCTGGATATGGACTTCAGCAAGGAGTTCCCCTTTGAGTTCGCCGTTCAGTCCTAGGGCTGCACCAAGTTGAATGTGATGTACACCAATGATACGGACTCGGTGAAGCTCTGCCTCGCCTCAGTCCTATGGCTGCACTAGGTTCTGGAGCATTCGCCCGTTTCATCGGCATCACCGACTGCACCTTCGCTACGGTGGAGAGAAGGAAGAACGCGACGATTCGGCCATCTGGTGCAACAAGCTTGTCGACATCCAGAAGCAATACAAGATCATCAGCAACAGGCAGGAGAAGGACTCCGTGGTTGACCTCGCTGAGACCATCATCGACCCCTGATACGCCAACATGAAAGAAGATGACCTGAACACGTGGGAGGTACCTCTGAATCTAGCCTACATAACCTACGCGGCCAAGGGTGCATACGCATGCTACGACATGTACATGTAGATCTTGGACATGAGGGCGTGTCTGCTTCCCGTAACCGATGAGTACACGGACAGCCGCAGCGATCAAGCGTGACAGGAAGGTCTAGATGTTGTACTTTATCTATTTATAAGCACCTTTATCATGTGAGTGTTTCATGCATTAGCCTGTGTGTCGTAATTATCTGTTTTGTCTGAAATATTTCTTTTAAAACCCATTAACCTGATTGCTTTTTAGTGGCAATTTTCTTACGTATGTAAACTAGTTCACTTGTCCGTAAAAAAACTAGTTCACTCGGCTGCCGTGCTTTGAATCTCCTTCCTCCCAACATATTCCCCTCCTCAGGTGGACCCAGCAGGTCTCTGAATTTTCTCCCACTTTCTTTTTCGATGTAAACTGAGTTTTCTCCCAGTACTTTCCCCTAGAACCAACTCAACTGTCCAACGTCTAGCCTAAAAAATAATAATACCCCATGTACTATTAACTTGTCAAATTAAAATGATATTTTATTTCGTAAGTTGAAAGATCTTACAAAATAATAAAAATAATTGTTTATATATAACTTGGCAAGTTAACTCCTAGTGATTGCGTATATAAGCTTGCAAAGATTTTACTGACGTGCAATCATGTGTTTATGTTTTTATAACATTTCTCCGTCTAGCCCAACATGATATTTTCACCCAGCCCAGCCAGTCCGCGGCTTTCAAGAAAAATGCAAATGGGATTTAAATGGACTACATAGATGCTACATCATTGTTTCACCCAGCCCACCAAATGGACTAAAAAACAAATAGACTGACAGCTGGGACGACGGCCACAACCCAGTTTTTTTGTGATTTGCCAAGTAAGTCGCTTTGTCAGGCCTGTTGGGCTGCAAATCTTTCAAGACGAGGAGATCTTTCATTCGGCTGGCTGAGAAAATGGCCCATCAGTAGTGAGAAATGGGCTGTACATTTTTAAAACACATCAAACCGGCAATTAGTTTCAAGTATCTTTTTTTCATTTCGAGATTTTAAATTACATTAATTTTTATGCATGGAGAATTTGTTGGATTTTATATTGATATACATTTATTTTTAAAATCAGTTTGAATATGAGTCGAAATTTCGGGATTAAAAACAGTTTGGACCGCACCGAAATATGCAAAATTTCATATATTTTTTAACCGTGGCCACAATATGGGCTGTAATGCTAACAAAAAGAATATGGGCTCCAAAAAAACCTTAAGAATTAGCAAATGGGTTGTATGTTGTTTTCCACAGATTTGAGGCTTTCCTAAAAAAAGGTTGACACACAAGGAGTGACTATTGGATGGCCATCCAACGGCCATCGTGCTTCTTCAATCTCTGCTCTTCCTGCTCAAGTCGCTCAAACAGGCGCCGGCGGGACTGCCTACTCCCTCCTTCCCGCGGCCGGCTCTACTGCCGCGCAGGCCTCACCGCCCCACCGTACTCCCATCGCTGGCCTAGCCATCCCTCTACTCACCCACACCTACTGTTATTCTCCGGCGACGGCAGACGAACCAGTAAACCCTCGTACAGTCGTACTCCCCTCCGCGTGGGAAACAACTGCCGAGTCCTCCCTGCCTCCGTGTCGTTCCCTTCCTAGGCCTCGCCGTCGTCCACCGCCCTGGTGTTCTCGGCATGGCCTGGTCAACGTGGTCAACGACCGACATGCATCTGAAGTGGACTTTACGTGGAGAGGCCGACAGCTGGGTCCACGGCCGCACGCAAGGAAATGCCTCCTTATTACGCGCAAAATAATGATTCCTCCACCTGACATCAAGGACCCATCGAAAGGGCCTCTGTATTTTGCGAAAAAGACGTTACCACCGCTGACTGCTCGGACCCACCAGCTATATCTTCGCACACAAGGAAGTGCCTCCTTATTACGCACAAAAAAATGAATACTCCCCCTGTTAGCTAGGACCTAGTATAGTGGCAGGCTGACTTGTGGGCCTACTAAGTTGATGGGGACGGAGGGCTTTGTCAACTTAGTCAATATGCATGATTCTAGCTCCAGTGACCGTACGATGTCCATCCAACGGCCGTAGTGCTTCCTCAACCTCTGGTCTTCTTGCTCCAGCCGCCCAAACCAGTGCCGGTCGTGCCTCGTGCTCCTGCCTCCCGTGGCCGGCTGCGATGTGGCGGAGGCCTCACCGCCCCCTACTACTCCCACCGCTGGCGAGGCCATCCCTCTACTCACCCACACCCCTTGTTATTCTGCGGCGACGGCAGCCTCACACCGCAGCGAACCAGTGAACCCTTGTACTCCTCTACGCGTGGGCATCCACTGTCGCGTCTTCCCCGGCTCCGCGTCGTCCCCTTCCTAGGCCTCGCCGTCGTCCACCGCCCTGGTGCTCTCGGCGCGGCGTGGTCAACGTGGTCAAGGAACGGCTTCCATCTGACATGGACTGTACATGGAGAGGCTGACAGCTGGGTCCACGACCGCAGCAAGGAAGTGCCTCCTTATTACATGCAAAATAATTATTCTTCCACCTGACAGCGGGACCCACCAGACGGCCCACCGTATTTCGTGAAAAAATGTTTCCCCCTGACTGCTGGGACCCACCAGCTACATCTTCGCACGCAAGGAAGTGCGTCCGGGCAAAAAAACCGATTTGCCCCCTGACTGCTGGGACCCACCAGCTACATCTTCGCAGGCAAGGAAGTGCCTGACAGTCGGGACCCACCTGGTCGAAGCATACGTAGCGCTGTCATTCTGGTCGCGAACGTGTACGTACATACTGGTCGATGTAGTGGCGCGCACGTGTCGTAGTAGAGGTGCGCACGTAGCATTTACACGTACGTACAGTGGCCAGAGTGCAAGAAAGAAAATACGGCCACGTATGTGTACATACGGGCGGGGTCTAGAACACCTACTCGCGCATACGTACGGCCAGGGCTCGTGTACATGGCTGGGTCGGAACGGAGAAACAACGTCGTCCTCGTGTTCATGGGGAGGCAACAGAATGCGTCGTGTTCATGGGGAGGCAACGGAATGCGTCGTGTTCATCGGGAGGGCTTGGACGGAACAGGCGATGGAAACGAGGCCTGGCGTACCGCAGAACGGACGAAACGGCCTTGTGTTCGACCGGCCACGGTCGAAACGGGATCCTGTTCATTGGGAGGGGTCTGGCGTACCGCAAGAAGGAGGAAACGTACCTCCTACGGTCGAAACGGGGGTCCTGTTGATCGGGAGGGGTGTGGCGTACTGCAAAACGGACGAAACGGACTTGTGTTGGAGCGCTACGTCGAAACGGAGGTCATGTTCATCGGGAGGGTTGTGGCGTACCGCAAAACGGGACTCCACGGGATACTGTTCATCTCCACCGTCGACCTCCTCCAGCCTCCACGGGCTCCTGTTCATCCAGCCTCCACCGCGCGCTAATCCACCGGCTACTGTTCAACCACCCCTCCACCGTCTACTGTTCATCCAGCCCTCCACACCATGGGGTCCTGTTCAACCACCCCTCCACGGGCACCCCTCCATCGTCTATTGTTCATCCAACCCTCCACACGACGGGGTCCTGTTCAACCACCCCTCCACCATCTACTATTCATCCAGCCCTCCACACCACGGGGTCCTGTTCATCCACCCCTCCACGGGCACCCCTCCACCGTCTACTGTTTATCCAGCCCTCCACCACACCACAGGGTCCTATTCATCCAGAGGCAACGCCACCGCTCACTGTTCATCCAAACCCCCCTCGCAACGCTCACTGTTCATCCCATCGACCGGCTTCAGTTAGCAGCAGTAGCGAAGGAATCGCTCGATCGGGTTCAGTTAACGGCCATCGATCGATCGCTCGGGTTCAGTAACGCGTAGCCTGCAGTGCAATCGCTCGGGTTCAGTTAGAGCCCAACGCCTCGCTTGGGTTTAGATAGAGCCAACGCCTCGCACACACGCGCATACATGTACGAGAGAAACGCGCATCGCTCGGCCCCCGACCTCCCACCGTAACCGGGAACTCCCTGAAATTTTCCTCGCCCTCGCTTCTACCATAGTTTTTTCCGTCATGGATGGCCCAAAGAATGTCATGCAGCTGCATCTCCAGCCCGCCCAGGATGAAAAGCCCATTTCCTGTCAAGATTTTTTTGTCATAGAAGTAGGAGCCCACCACATCTATGATGATACCGGGTTTTGTCACAATTATCGTCATAGAAGTGTCATATGTATGACAGAAAAAAAATTCGTTTGGCCCAAAATGTCACGAATGTGTCTTTTTTTGTAGTGTGGACTGCAGCTAAGCCCCCGAGTGAGAGGCTTGCTCATCACTCGGTAGGATTTTATAACCTTAGGCGAGTACGGGACTGCAGCTAAGCCCCCGAGTGAGAGGATTGCTCACCACTCGGTAGGATTTTACAAACTTAGGCGAGTACCGCACTGCAGCTAAGCCCCCGAGTGGGAGGATTGCTCACCACTCGGTAGGATTTTACAAACTTAGGCGAGTACTGGACTGCAGCTAAGCCCCTGAGTGGGAGGATTGCTCACCACTCGGTAGGATTTTACAAACTTAGGCGAGTACTGGACTGCAGCTAAGACCCCGAGTGAGAGGATTGCTCACCACTCGGTAGGGTTTTCTTTCGAACTTAGGCGAAACGGATTCGCGGCTAAGCCCCCGAGTGAGAGGCTTGCTCATCACTTGGTAGGATTTTCTTTCGAACTTAGGCGAAACGGATTCGCGGCTAAGCCCACCCACTAGGGGATTTCAGAGGTAAATAAAAACAACAACAATCGTGCGGGAAGACTGTAAAGCTCTTGTCTTTGATGAACAAATTACAAAGGTATTTCTTATTACATTTTATTCGAACGAGTGCTTAAGTATAAAAGGGGCGGAGTAGCTCCACGTTCCAAGCCCGTGGCTCGTCCTTATGATGCTCGACACTGTAAAGATGGTATGCTCCATTGTGGAGAACTTTGGTGATGATGAAGGGGCCTTCCCAAGCAGGGGCGAGCTTGTGTGGTTTCTGTTGATCCACTCGAAGAACCAAGTCTCCCTCTTGAAAGGTTCGACCCCTCATGTTTCTTGCGTGGAATCGACGCAAGTCTTGCTGATAAATGGTCGACCGGATCAAGGCCATCTCTCTTTCCTCCTCTAAGAGATCGACTGAATCTTGTCGGGCCTGTTCTGCTTCCTCTTCGGAGAAGAGCTCGAATCGGGGTGCGTTGTGGAGCAGTTCACTTGGCAGAACAGCTTCGGCTCCATAGACCAAAAATAAAGGAGTTCGTCCAGTCGATCGATTGGGAGTTGTCCTCAAACCCCAAAGAACTGACGGAAGTTCATCGACCCAAGCGCCTGCTGCGTGTTTGAGATCATGCATCAGTCGTGGTTTCAGTCCTTTGAGAATTAGGCCATTCGCTCTTTGTGCTTGTCAGTTCGACTGCGGGTGAGCGACTGAAGCATAGTCGACTCGTGTGTGTTGAGAAGCGCAGAAAGCTCTAAACTCATCAGAATCGAAGTTCGACCCGTTGTCAGTGATGATGTTGTGTGGAACTCCATATCTGAATGTCAATTCTCTGATAAAACTGATAGCGGTGCTAGCGTCAAGATTCTTGATAGGTTTAACTTCAATCCATTTGGTAAACTTGTCGACTGCTACGAGCACATGAGTGAAGCCGCTCCTACCAGTTCTCAGTGGTCCAACAATATCCAATCCCCAAACAGCAAAGGGCCAGATGAGGGGAATGGTCTTCAGGGCTGATGCTGGCTTGTGAGACATGTCAGAGTAAAACTGGCAGCCTTCACATCTGTCGACTATATCTTTCGCCATTTCATTTGCTCGTGGCCAATAAAATCCGGCTCGGTATGCTTTAGCCACGATGGCCCGAGAGGACGCATGGTGACCACAGGTCCCTGAGTGGATGTCGTTGAGGATCATTCGACCTTCTTCTGGCGTTATGCATCTCTGACCGACTCCAGTCACGCTTTCCCTGAACAGTTGTCCTCTTATCACAGTAAAGGCCTTGGATCGACGGACGATCTGTCGAGCCTCTTCTTCGTCATCTGGGAGTTCCTTCCTAAGGATGTACGCAATGTATGGCACTGTCCAGTCAGGAGTAATGACCAGAACCTCCATGATTAGATCGACCATGGTTGGGACCTCGACTTCAGTCGGATCTGTGGCGCTCTTAGGCTGCGGGGGCTCTTTAGTAAAAGGATCTTCCTAAATTGTCGGTGTGTGAATATGTTCCAAAAACACATTGCTGGGAATGGCTTCTCTCTTGGAACCTATCTTTGCCAAATCATCGACTGCTTGATTTTTTAGACGAGGTATGTGATGGAGCTCTAACCCCTCAAACTTCGTTTCCAACTTCCTCACCGCATTGCAGTAACCAGTCATAGCTGGGCTTCTAACGTCCCATTCTTTCATCACTTGATTGACCACCAAATCTGAGTCGCCGTAAACCATGAGGTGACGGACGCCGAGTGAAATGGCCATACGTAACCCATATAGGAGTGCTTCATATTCTGCTTCGTTATTGGAGGAAACAAAGTGAATCTGGAGGACGTATCTGAGCTTGTCTCCTCGGGGGGATACCAGTACCACCCCAGCACCAAAACCATTCAGCATCTAGGATCCATCAAAGAACATGGTCCAGTGCTCCGAGTGAACTTGAGTCGGCAGTTGTTGTTCGATCCACTCGGCGAGGAAATCTGCCACTGCTTGGGACTTGATGGCTTTCTTTGCCTCAAACTTGATATCTAAAGGAAGGAGTTCAATCACCCATTTTGCCCCTCGACCAGTTGCATCTCTGTTGTGCAGAATCTCCGACAATGGAGTGTCGCTGACGACTGTAACAGAGTGATCAGAGAAATAGTGTGCAACCTTCTTCATGGTCATGTAAATCCCATAAACAAGCTTCTGATAGTGTGGATATCTCTGCTTTGACGGAGTCAGAACTTCAGAAACATAATAAACCGGGCGCTGAACTTTATAGGATTTTCCCTCTTCTTTCCGCTCGACCGTAAGTACTGTACTGACGACTTGTCTAGTGGCTGCTATATAAAGCAGTAAAGGCTCTTTGCTGATTGGGGCAGCAAGCACCGGTTGGGTGGAAAGCAGGGCTTTTAGCTCTGCAAATGCTGCATCAGCTTCAGGAGTCCACTCGAACTTATCTGATTTCTTCATTAGTCGGTAAAGAGGCAGTGCCTTTTCATCGAGGCGAGAAATGAATCGACTTAGGACGGCCAAACAACCAGTAAGCTTCTGGACATCATGCACACGCATAGGGCGTTTCATCCGGAGTATGGCACCCACTTTCTCTGGGTTAGCGTCGATCCCTCGTTTGGAAACGAGAAAACCGAGTAATTTTCCGCCTGGAACTCCAAACATGCACTTTGATGGATTAAGCTTGATATCATACCTTTTGAGGTTGGCAAAGGTTTCAGCAAGGTCGGCCAGTAGGTCGGAACCTTTACATGACTTGACCACAATGTCATCCATGTATGCTTCCACATTCCGACTGATCTGAGTGAGCAGGCACTTCTGAATCATCCGCATGAATGTGGCTCCAGTGTTCTTCAAACTGAATGGCATAGTGACATAACAGAAGCACCCAAATGGGTGATGAAAGCTGTTTTTATCTCATCGGGTCTGTACAAACGGATCTGATGATACCTGGAATAGGCATCCAAAAAGGACAAACGCTCACACCCTGCAGTCGAGTCGACTATTTGGTCGATGCGAGGGAGAGGAAAGTGGTCCTTCGGGCAGGCCCGATTGATATGCTTGAAGTCAATGCACATGCGAAGTGATTCGTCCTTCTTGGGGACCATGACAACATTAGCTAACCACTCGGAGTGGTAAATCTCACGGATAAACTCAGCTGCCAAAAGCCGAGCCACCTCTTCACCGATTGCCTTCCTCTTCTGTACAGCGGGTCATCGAAGATGTTCTTTGACTGGTTTCACTTTTGGGTCAACTCGTAAACGATGCTCAGCCAGTCCCCTGGGAACACCTGGCATGTCTGAAGGTTTCCGTGCAAAGATGTCCCAGTTCTCACGGAGGAACTGGATGAGCGCTTCTTCCTATTTGGAGTCGAGTGTTGTTGAAATGTGAGTCGGAGCGGCATTGGGATCCGTCGGGTGAATGTGAATCGACTTTGTTTCGCCAAACGACTGGAATGCTGGATCCATGGCAGGCTTCTTGGCTCACAACAAATCACTTGGATTTGCATTTTTTTTGATATTCCTACAATTCTACTACGGCCATCTGTGCATCGGCGATCTTTGAGCCTTTCCGGAAGCACTCTTCCGCCTTCTTCCGACTACCAGTGATAGTGATCACCCCTTTGGGACCAGGCATCTTCAATTTGAGGTACACGTAACATGGTCGAGCCATAAAACATGCATAAGCTGGCCTGCCCAGAATAGCATGATAGGCACTCTGGAAATCCACAACTTCAAATGTCAACTTTTCTTTGCGGTAATTCTTGGAATCACCGAAAACCACGTCGAGAGAAATCTGGCCGAGTGATGCAGCCTTCTTACCGGGAATGACTCCATGGAAACTCATATTGCTTTCACTGAGTCTGGACATCGGAATGCCCATTCCTTTCAACATCTCAGCATACAGTATATTCAGGCCACTGCCACCATCCATCAGAACCTTAGTCAGTCGGGTGCCTTTGACTACTGGGTTGACCACCAACGCTTGCCTCCTAGGGGTGGCTATGTGCGCTAGGTGATCGGACTGGTCGAATGTAATGGTAGTCTGGGACCACTTCAAATAACTGGGTGTCACCGGAGCGACCATGTTCACTTCTCTGTTGATGACTTTCAATGGACTCTTACTCTCAACTTCAGCGAAAATCATCAGAGTGGAATTCACGTGGGGATAACCATCATCATCCTCTTCCTCGTCCTCAACCTTGTCTGCTTCTTTCTCCTTTTCCTTGGGTTGTTTCTCTCGGAATTGCTGGATTAGGAGTCGACACTGTCGAGTGGTATGCTTTGGGTAAATGAAATTACCCTCTTTATCTTTTTTGGTGTGAATGTGGCATGGTAAATCCAGCACATCATTTCCATCTTGATCTTTTAATTTCTTGGGGTTCCACGGCCCTTTGGGCTTCCCCTTGAACTTTCCTTGATTCACGGCTAAGGCTTCACCAGGAGCGGCTGGCTCGGCTTTGCGCTTCTGCTTCCGGCTGGAGTTTCCTCCTCCGATTTCGTGGGCGACTGTTTTGTGCTTGCCACTCCGGAGTCGGTCTTCTTCTTCATCGTTGGCGTACTTGGTGGCAATTTCCATCATCCGAGTTAGAGTCATATCTCCTGTCCGACCGAATTTCAGATTCAACTCCCGATATTTGATGCCTTCTTTAAAGGCACAAATTGCCTGATGATCAGACACATTCTCCACCGTGTGGTGCAATGTGATCCATCTCTAGATATAATCCCTCAAAGTTTCATTCAGTTTCTGAACGCAACACTGTAATTCTCTCAACCCTGTTGGCCGCTTGCAAGTACCTTCAAATGTCCTAACAAACACTTGAGCAAGATCTTCCCAAGTATAAATACTACCAGGTGCTAACTGATTCGTCCATGCTCTGGCCGAGCCCTCCAGCATCAGAGGAAGGTGTTTCATGGCCACTTCATCATTGCCGCCACCAATCTGAACAGCCACTCGGTAGTCTTCAAGCCAAGTGTCAGGCTTGGACTCACTAGTGAACTTACTGACTCCAGTCGCCAACCTGAAGTTGGGGGGAATCACTGCAGCCCTGATGGCTGTGCTGAAGCACTCCGGACCTGAGACATGCACTCTGCTGCTGGTTGGTAGATCTCTATCATGACCTTCTCGGTGAGCTCTGTTTCTGTCGACCAAGCCCTGAATGAGAATAGATCTTGCATCAAAGCCTGGCTCTCTGGGGTCGACTGGAATCCCTCGTCCAACACTGTGAGGGCGCCAGTCATCACATTGCCGAGGCACATATGACCCACTCCTTGGGGGAGGTGTGGGCACTCGACGACGATCATCGCGATCGATTCGGTGATCATACTGCTCACAGTTTCTGTACTGATCTCGTCGATCTCCACGTCCCTCAGGCCTCGGGGGCGATCTTGAGCTATGAGCCGACTGGACTGTGTCTGCAACCACGGATCTGCTGTGAATCCTATTCCGCGACTGAGATACTACTGTTTTCTGCTCACCCGTGGCTCGGAGCAAGGCCCGGATCTGCACCAAACACCGACCAGCTTCTGACTGGGAAGGTTGAATTGACTCCGCTATTCGGGCCGCCGCTGCAAGATTCTGGATTGGATTTCGGTATACCTGAGTCGGAGGCGGAAAAAGTTGACGTCAACTAGATTCGGGAGCATGCTGCCGAGCACGCTCGTCGAGTGCGCGCTGGAGGTTCTCCAGTCGAGTGCGCTCAGCCAAGTTGGCCAGGCGCGCCTCCTCCAAGGCCTGGGCCTCAGGGGTTTCTCCGACGATAGGAGTGTGAAGTGCATCCATGTTCCAGCGGCGAAGTTCTTCTCTCCGTTGCGAAGAGAGGGGTTCGGGGTGGTACTCTTCATGAACACGCGACGGATCGCCGCCCCCATCGCCTCCGTCTTCACGGGTGAAACCAGGAGGACTGTGTGGTCCATTGACCATCAAAACTTCCGCTGCAGGGTCGCTGCTGTCGCATTCAGATGTAGTCTCTACGGAGCTGGTCGACAGATCGAACAGGCCATAGAGAGTTTCATCGGGCTCGATTGCCGCGACTTGGGGGGTGGCCGACTGGCGAGCCACCGCATGCTTCACCCACCGCTGAAGCCCCGATCGACCGAAATGTTTGTTCCGGCGGGCTGCAGGGAGGGGGAAGCTACAGGAGCCGACCGATATTGGGTCGACGACTGCCGCAAGAGGATGTCGCGGACGCACGCGCTAAAGTGCATTGCCCCGCGGACGGGGAGTGCATCGATGTCGAGTGGAGCCTCCTGAAGCCAAGCAGAGTCGTCGGCGACAAACACGAGCGCGCCGAGATGGATCTCGCGGCCCTTAGCAAAACCTCCGCCAGAAACCATGATGAAGGGGATCAGAAAAATTGCAACTTCTCCAAAAAGTCGCTAAGACACCAGCCCCAAGGTGGGCGCCAACTGTCGTGGTTCTAAGTCTGACAGTAGAATGGGGGGTAGGAATGTAGAGGCAAGATCTTAGCTATGGAGGAGTTGTACTCAGGAGTTTTATGAGTTCACGCCCTTCTCGGAGGAAGTAACAGCCCTACGTCTCGGAGCCCGGAGGCGGTCGACTGGATTATATGCGTGTGTGTTATAGAAAGTGCGAACGCTTGTGCCTGTGGAGGGGGGTGGCTTATATAGAGTGCGCCAGGACCCCAGCCAGCCCACGCCACAGAGGGTTTAAGGTACATAAAGATGGGGGCGTTAATGGTAACGCCTGCAACAAAAAATACGTAATGACCATTAAAGCTATGACTTAATTCTCGACCGTTGCAGAGTGGACTGACTCTAGATCTTCTGGTAGTCGAGTGATTATCTGTACAGTCGAGTGTCTTCAGGATTGTCGAGTGGAACATAACTTCATGGTCGAGTGGATGATGATTTTTCTTCGAATGCTCCTGGTACCTTTAGGGATGTCCTTGGGGAGGGTATCTTGAACAGATCCATGACCCTACCATAGGTACATAGCTTCATCATGCGCCATTACTAGTTTTAACTAGTAATGGCGCATTGTCCACTGGTGCGCCATTACTAACATTTTTTTTATTTTTTTTCAAAACTACTAATGGCGCACCACACATCAGGTGCGCCATTAGTAACCCTGGTGCTAAATGCACCCCCCCCCCCCCCCCCCGTGGACCGCCTTTTCAGTTTTAAAAAAATAAAAGAAAATGATGGGAATGTCAAAAAAATGAAAATAATAAGTTTCACATGTGATATGTGGTCTAGTTTTGGGAAAATTTACAAATATGAATTTTGACTTTATTTGCAAAATCTCTCTGGAATTTAGTAAAATGGGCATAACTTTTGCATACGAACTCGGATTAAAAAGTTTTTTAATATGAAAAATCATCTTCTCGAAAAGTTACATCCGAATTGAACGGGGGGAACCCCGTTCAACATCTTCAAAATCCCCAAAAACCTAACAGAACGAAAGATACGGGGCTTTTAAGATCTAGAGGAAAAAAATGAAAAAAAATTCAAACTTACTAGTGGCGCACCATTTGCTAGGTGCGCCACTAGTAACAGAAAAAAATTGGTTTCAAAAAAAATTTGGGAATTTTTTTTCAAAATATGATACGTAATATGACCGGGAAGTTTGAAATATTTTTTCAAAATTTCATCATACTCATGAACATGAACAAAGTCCTAGACATCAACAAGGTTTAATAGGATTGATATGATAGATATATCAACAAGTGCCTGTGAAGTGCGCTGGTGCTGGGGTTGGATAGAACTGCGAAGTTAAGCATGCTCGGGCTGGAGTAGTTGAGGATGGGTGACCTTCCGAGAAGTTTGACCATAGATTGTGATTTGACTTGAGATTAAGCATATTGACTCGAGATTAAGCCATAGTGATCTGAGATTAAGAAAAAACGAAAACAAATTGAAAATATTTTTTTGTTTTTTTAAAATCTTGCGCTCTACGGACTCACATTTTTGCCCATGGCATCCTTGAGCTCTTGCTGAACTTCCTCCACCCATGATTCATGCTTTTGGCGGGCGGCTCGTTCCCCCTCCGCCTCCTTCTTGGCCTCGGCCAGCGCGTTTTTGAGGGTCTCGACCTCAGACGCGTCAACTGTGAGCATAATGTTGGGGAACGTAGTAATTTCAAAAAAATTCCTACGCACACGCAAGATCATGGTGATGCATAGCAACGAGAGGGGAGAGTGTTGTCCACGTACCCTCGTAGACCGAAAGCGGAAGCGTTAGCACAACGCGGTTGATGTAGTAGTATGTCTTCACGATCCGACCGATCAAGTACGGAACGCACGGCACCTCCGAGTTCTGCACACGTTCAACTCGATGACGTCCCTCGAACTCCGATCCAGCCGAGTGTTGAGGGAGAGTTTCGTCAGCACGATGGCGTAGTGACGATGATGATGTTCTATCGACACAGGGCTTCGCCTAAGCACCGCTACAATATGACCGAGGTGGATTATGGTGGAGGGGGGCACCGCACACGGCTAAGAGATCCAAGGGATCAACTGTTGTGTCTATGGGGTGCCCCTGGCCACGTATATAAAGGAGTGGAGGAGGGGAGGGGCCGGCCCTCTCTATGGCGCGCCCTATGGGAGTCCTACTCCCACCGGGAGTAGGATTCCCCCTTTCCTAGTAGAACTAGGATCCCTTCCAAGTAGTAGGAGTAGGAGAGAAGGAAAGGGAAGGGAAAAGGAGAAGGAAGGAAGGGGGCGCCCCCCCTCCCTAGTCCAATTCGGACCAGCCCATGGGGAGGGGTGCGGCCACCCTTTGAGGCCTTTCCCTCCTTTCCCGTATGGCCTATTAAGGCCCAATACGAATTCCCGTAACTCCTCGGTACTCCCGAAAATGCCCGAATCACTCGGAACCTTTCAGATGTCCGAATATAGTCGTCCAATATATCGATCTTTACATCTCAGCCATTTCGAGACTCGTCGTCATGTCCCCGATCTCATCTGGGACTCCGAACTCCTTCGGTACATCAAAACACATAAACTCGTAATATAACCGTCATCGAACTTTAAGTGTGCGGACCCTACGGGTTTGAGAACTATGTAGACATGACCGAGACACGTCTCTGGTTAATAACCAATAGCGGAACCTCGATGCTCATATTGGCCCCTACATATTCTACGAAGATCTTTATGGGTCAAACCGCATAACAACATACGTTGTTCCCTTTGTCATCGGTATGTTACTTGCCCGAGATTTGATCGTCGGTATCTCAATACCTAGTTCAATCTCGTTACCGACAAGTCTCTTTACTCATTCCGTAATACATCATCCCGCATGATGGAGTCCTGGATTAGGGGGTCTCCGGACAGCCGGATTATATTCTTTGGCCGGATTTTTGGACTATGAAGATGCAAGATTGAAGACTTCGTCTCGTGTCTGGGTGGGATTCTACTTGGCGTGGAAGGCAAGCTAGGCAATACGGATATGGATATCTCCTCCTTCGTAACCGACCTTGTGTAACCCTAACCCTCTCCGGTGTCTATATAAACCGGAGGGTTTTAGTACGTAGGACAACAACCACAACATACAATCATACCATAGGCTAGCATCTAGGGTTTAGCCTCTCCGATCTCGTGGTAGATCTACTCTTGTACTGCCCATATCATCAATATTAATCAAGCAGGACGTAGGGTTTTACCTCCATCAAGAGGTCCCGAACCTGGGTAAAACATTATGTCCCCTGCCTCCTGTTACCATCCGGCCTAGACGCACAGTTCGGGACCCCCTACCCGAGAGCCGCCGGTTTTGACACCGACATTGGTGCTTTCATTGAGAGTTCCGCTGTGCCGTCGCCATCAGGAAGGATGCCTCATCCCGTCTTTAAAGATGACACTGTTGCTAAGGGAGCTTTGGCTATCGTCCAAACTCTCTGGCTAGGTGGTTTTCTTATGACCGCCTGTTCGGCCGCTGCGCCGACGATGACTTCTCGGGTCATCGAAAGCAATCTTCACGTCAACTCGGAACTCGCCGAGCAGTTAGATCCAATGGAGCTCTCTTCCCTAAACGAGCTCTTGGATCGCATCATCGCCCTGGGAGTCGCTACAGACTACGATCAGATTGGGCCTAAACCCGATCTGAGAGAGATCAACTCTCCCTAGGTCCCCATCACATTGCAGTGGTGGAGGAACAATGCGGCAACCCTTCATCTATCTTAAGGACTAGTTATGTCCGGATTCCCGATCCCTCCAAGCCGGATACCCGCGGAGGGGAGGACGTCACTCAAGACCTGAACCTAGAGTCAGGCAGCGGGCTAGATTTATTGGAAAACATCCAAGAATCCAAACTTTCGAGTCCGGAAACTCCTTGGCCCCTGAGTCTCATATTGGGTGAGGATTCGGATTCAATTCCACCCACCCACCCAAACATAAGCGATCTATCCCAAATTAGGCAAGAGCCCGAAGAAACAGTACACCATTACTGGGCCAGATTCCTCCTGGTCATGAACAGGATAAAGGACTGCCGCGAGGAAGCGCAATTTCATTCTTCTGCAATAATTGCACGGACAAGGGAATCCTCAACGCCATAAGTCACCGTGGAATTACACGCTTTGCCGACTTGGTGTCCATAGTACGAAAGTACTGTCCGATGGAAAGCGCCTGGAAAACCGAAATAAAATTTTGGGATAATCCGGCCCTGAATACAAACCCAGTCCGAAATAAAAGGGTGCATTATCGCCAGACACCCGGGTTAAACACCAAAAAGCAAAAACCCTCTACAGGGCATGGAACTGTACTGGAGGGATGGCTCAATGGCCCCTATAAAATTCACAGTGCAGAGGGCGCCACACCAACTCATAGCCTTAGAGCATGTTGGATACTCCGGCAGGTGGCCAAAAATGGCGAAGATCTTCTAACCCCAGAAGCCACAGAGCACCAGCCCAGGGATACCAGTATGGTATTAACAGTCTTCCAGACTTTCACATCAAATAATACGCAAAAACGAACACTCCGCAGCCTTGCCGAGGTCTACCATGCGGCAACAATAAACCCATGGAGTGACACGGCTATTACTTTTAATGCCAGTGACGAACCTAAATTCCGAACAGCCCGAGCACCAGCCGCATTGGTCCTTAGTCCAATAGTGGATGGCTTTCGACTCACCAAGGTACTCATGGACGGTGGCAGTGGATTGAACCTCATTTATGAGGAAACCCTTTGAAAAATGCAAATAGACTGGAACCGCATCGAGCGAAGCAGCACAACCTTTAGAGGAATAATCCCCAGTCAGGAAGCACGATGTACAGGAAAAATAGCACTAGATGTGGTGTTCGGCACGCCGGATAACTACAGGTCCGAAGAGGTTACGTTCCAAGTGGCGTTCAGTAGCAGATACCATGCTCTATTAGGGCGGGAGGCATTTACAATCTTCCAAGCCATACCCCATTACGGGTACATGAAGCTCAAAATGCCCGGGCCCAACGGAATCATCACTCTTGCTAGTGATCCGGACATAGCACTCCGCGCCGAAAATAAGACAGCCGCACTGGCCCTCAAGGCACTATCTGAAGCCCTAGCGGCCGAGGAACTGACTGCGCTGTGCTCCACGGTGAACAGGGACGACGTGATACTCAATAAAAGATCCAAGTCCACCTCCTTTAAACCGGCGGACGAAATAGTCAAATTCCAAGTCCATCCAATGGACCCCACAAAAACAGCTTCCATCGGGGCACAATTAAACCCTGATTTCGACGCCGCACTACGAGAGTTCCTATGCGAGAACTGGGACATTTTTGCCTAGCACCCTTCAGACATGCCAGGAATCCCAGGCAGGCTGGCCGAGCACAGCCTAAATATCCTAAAAGGATTCAAGCCAGTCAAGCAGGCTCTTCGGCGTTTCTCCGAACCTAAGAGACAAGCCATGGGAGAGGAACTAGCCAAGCTATTGGAGGCCGGATTCATCAGAGACATAAAACATCCGGACTGGCTAGCAAACCTGGTGATGGTACCAAAGAAGGACAAATCCTGGCGTGTGTGCGTCGATTTTAAGGACCTCAACAAGGCCTGCCCAAAGGATCCCTTCCCCCTCCCCCGCATCGATCAAATCATCGACGCTACCGCAGGACACGATTCATTGTGTTTCCTCGACGCATACTCCGGCTACCATCAAATTAAAATGGCAGAGCTAGACCAAGCCGCAACGGCATTCATCACACCGTACGGCCCATTCTGCTTCAACACAATGCCCTTCGGGCTAAAAAATGCCGGCGCAACATATCAGCGCATGATTCAGACATGTCTGGCAAACCAGATCGGCAAAACAGTGGAGGCATACGTAGATGACGTGGTCGTCAAAACCAAGCATGTCGAATCTCTAGTAGACGACTTGAGGCTCACATTCGATAACCTCCGAACATACGACATCAAGCTCAACCCGGAAAAATGTGTTTTCGGCATACCAGCCGGAAAGCTCTTGGGCTTCATTGTATCCGGTAGAGGAATTGAAGGAAATCTAGCCAAGATCCGAGCTCTGTCACAATTGGACATCCCAAAAGACCTCAAACAAATACAATAATTGACCGGATGCGTGGTGGCTCTAAGCCGCTTTATCTCCCGCTTGGGAGAAAATGCATTACCCCTTTATCGCCTCCTCCGGCGCACCGAACACTTCGAGTGGACGGATGCCGCCACGGACGGACTCGACGAAATAAAAGCCATATTGGCAACAAACCTAGTCCTGGCCGCACCAAACATTGGCGAACCAATGCTATTATACATTGCGGCAACTCATCAAGTAGTAAGCGCAGTGCTCGTCGTCGAACGAGAAACAGACGGACACAAATTCCCCCTTCAAAAGCCGGTTTACTATGTGTCCACTGTCCTTACTCCATGCAAGTCACGGTACCCGCATTATCAAAAGATAGCGTATGCAGTATTTATGGCATCCCGGAAGCTGCGACACTACTTTCAAGAGTGTTCGATAACGGTAGCCTCGGAAGTACCACTTAACAATATTATAAACAACCGCGACGCGACGGGCCGGATTGCCAAATGGGCCATTGAGCTCCTCCCGTTCGACATGACTTACAAGCCACGGCGAGCTATTAAGTCGCAAGTTTTGGCCGACTTCGTCGCCGAGTGGACGGAAGCCGAACTCCCTAAAGAGTATGGCACATATTCGAACCGGATGATGCACTTCGACGGCTCCAAAATGTTGGTTGGTCTGGGGGCTGGCGTCGTTTTGACGACCTCAACAGGAGACACAGTTCAATACATACTACAGATAATGTATACGGACTCCAACAATGCAGCCGAATATGAGGCCCTTGTACATGGTCTCCGGATGGCAGTATCCATGGGCATTCAACGCCTAGAGGTGTGCAGGGATTCGAACCTCGCGATATCCCAAATAAATGGAGACTTCAATGCCAAGGATCTGAAAATGGTAGCTTATCACAATGTCGTCCTAAAAATGTCAGCTCGGTTCGAGGAGCTCGATGCCGTCCCTCCCAACATCTTCTTGGAAAGGTTGTTCAAGCCATCCGTAGTATGGGAAGGGGAACCCGGAAATAACAGCCCGGACCCAACCGCACTGCCCGACACCAAATATTTTGACATAATTGGAGGCTCTGCCAACGAAATAACATCTTCAGCCCACGTAATAATGGTAGTCATCGCCCCATGGACAGAACCATTCCTAGCCTACCTAACTAAGAAGGAACTTCCCGCGGACCCAAACGAGGCACGCTGCATAGTGCGGTGATCGAAAGCCTATAAAGTGCATGAGGGAGTGCTTTATAAGAAAAGCACCACCGGAGTCCTTCAAAGGTGCATCTCCGAAGAGGAAGGGCTGAATCTTCTGGCTGAAATTCATGCCGGACTCGGCGGTCACCACGCGGCGGCCTGGGCCCTTGTAAGCAAGGCCTTCCTTACAGGCTTCTATTGGCCGACGGCCCGGGCAGACGCTCAGGACTTAGTCCAACGATGCGTTGGTTGCCAGCTTTTTGCTAACCAAAGCCATATGCCACCCACCGCCCTCCAAACTATCTCCATCACCTGGCCCTTCACGGTCTGGGGGCTTGACATGGTTGGACCCCTTAAAGGAGGAACTCACAAGCAAAAATACTTACTGGTCATGGTGGATAAGTTCACCAAATGGATAGAAGCCAAGCCTGTTAAGACGGCCGAATCCGGACTGGTGATACACTTCATATCCAGGGTCGTACACCATTACGGCGTCCCCCACGGCATCATCACTGATAACGGCACGAACTTTATGGCCGACGAGGTAAAACTCTGGTGCAAAAACATGGGCATCAAGCTTGATTATGCTTCAGTCTATCACCCACAAACTAACGGTCAGGTTGAGCGAGCAAATGGTCTTATCATGAGCGGCATCAAACCCAGATTAGTGCGGTCCCTCAAGGAATCTAACACGCATTGGGTAGAGGAGCTCGACTCCGTACTCTGGGGGCTGCGGACCACGCCGAATAACACTACCGGATACACACCATTATTTATGGTATACCGCGCAGAGGCGTTTCTGCCCTGTGACATTATTCATGACTCACCTCGAGTGCGCATGTACGAAGAAAGAGAAGCCGAGCTCGATCGGCAGGACAGTGTGGACGCCTTGGAGGAGGAGCGTGATGTGGCAAAAGCCCGTTCCGCATTCTATCAACAGCAGGCTCGAAGATACCAAAGCAGAGAAGTACGGGCCAAAACTTACAATATTGGCGAGTTAGTTCTACGCCTGCCTGATAAGAAAAAGGACAAACTCAAGCCCAAATGGGAAGGTCCCTTCATCATTGACCAAGTCCTGACTGGTGGAGCGTACCGTCTGCGGGATGCATCGGATAATCGACTCGAGCCGAACCCATGGAACACAGCCCGACTTCGAAGATTCTACGCCTAACGCCGGACTCTGTGTTCGTATCCTTCCTCTGTCCATTTTTATACACTATCTATCTTATATTTTTCTCCTTCTCCTTTTCTTTTCTCTCACAGCCTTTAGGGGCCCATTCGTGCCTTGTTTGCACGCAACTGACGCGCTATCTGTGCTCATTATACCTGGGGGCTTCTTTAACAGAAGCTTATTCATACGGGCTTTATGCCCAACACATGTGTTATCCTTCCACATGTACCCTTTATTCACCATTATATGCATCGATATGACTTAAGTTTTGGCCAAGCTGGGTTGCCTGGCTCTTGTATTTATGCCCTACGTTCCCGTTAATTCGGCTAGGGCATAAGGGGAGCACCTCTGCGATTGTTACTGCCGGGTCAGCCGGATGTGTACCTCAGACTGGGTGAAGCCGAAAGCTAGCGTTCTTAAGGGAATATTCGGTCGGTGAACTAAAGATGATTTTTCACTTATTTACATATGCGCCCCCAGATGTTTTTTCTGCGTCTCTTCTCGCAGTCCAAACATGCACTTTAGGGCATGCCTCCTAGGGAAAGGAACCCCTAACGGAACTATTCTCCCTGGAAGATGTTTCTTACTAACCATGTAATATAACATAACTAGTTGGGCACTTGTCCGTTAAAGCACTAATGACCCCTACGCCTGGTCTCCATGCATGCCCCGGTTCTTACATAACCGAGAGGTTATTCGGATACACTCCAGACCGTCGGGTCCCGAGGTTGAAGCGAAAAGGTCCGCCACGACAAACGATCTACAATCCGGCTAGAAGGCATTATACATGGCACTTTAAATTACATAGTCAATTTGACTGGTTGAATTCCTCTTTAATACCATCCAATAGGCTGTCTAGTCTACAGTCCTATTGGGAATACTTTGCGGCCAATTCTACTTGGCCGTACACTAAGCTCACAGGGATCTCCTTCCCATCGGGCCCCATAGGTCCGACCTCGGCCATGTGGTTCGGGTTAGCCTTCGTGTACCGTGTCTTCACCATTGCCCAGGCTTCCCTGGCGCCCTAACGGCAGGCCAATATCTTCCATAATTGGAAGCGCCGCCGCGCTCCCTTCAGCTTCTCTACAAGCTCTCCAAGGCCCTCGGGCATGGAGACGGATGGCCACAAGGCCTGGGCGACGCCTCGCATCACCTGCCGAACTCGTTCGTGCAGTTGTGAGAGCTTGGGAAGAAGGTCACCCGTAGAACTGGGCATTTCCTCGGCAGGACGACCTGTTAGCATACCTACAGACATAACTTTGTCAACCAGCTTCCTCGCCGAACTCTTTTTCAAAGTTCGTTCAAGCAATTACTAAATATGCCGCGTCGAAGCCGCCGATTCTCCTTAACAGAATCTGACAGTTGGGCACGAACATCTTTTAGTTCCAAGCCCAGCTTGGTGTTGGCATCTAGGAGATCATTCTTCTCCTGCCTCACCCTCGTAGGCATGCTCTCACCGGCCTTCAGCTGGCGTAGGAGCTGTTGCTTATCCGGATTTACTCTAGCGTCATCTGCAATTTTATCGTCAGATCTGCATATACGCCGCACTCTATACGATACTTATCATTCGAAGGATATATTACTAGAGGGGATCTCTTTGGGCTCCCTTGCTGCGGCCAGCGCGGCCTAAAGTTGGGCTTTGCACTCTTCCAGCTGCTGGGACAGTTGGGTATTCTTTTCTGTAAGAACCTGCATAACAAATGATCCTTAAATCAGTTATTCTAACTGTTTCAAGTCTCAGGGGCTACTGCTATATATAACCACCAAATTTTCTCACCCGTATGTCTTTTACATACTGCTCCGTGGCTCTGGCTAGACCATTTTGAGCGGCACCGAGGTACGCATCTCCCGAGTTGAAGGCATCCAATGCCTCTTGGGAGAAACAAGCGTCACAAAGAACAGTCCGGCGACGCCTGTGGTTCATGGCACTTTCCACCTCGGAATTGGTGGCGGACAGTTTATCCGCATCCTCTGTCGGAGGAGCGCCCGGCGCACGACTCGTATTCATTCCCGCCTCCGAATCCGGCCTTGGAGCCTAGCTGGTGGAGGCGCGATTAGTAGCCTCTCCGGGTATAGTCCGACGAGCGCTCTTTTTCCTAAAAAGAAGGCATGGGCGTTAATATGCCTTTGAGAATAATGTCTTGGAATAAAGATGGCGCACTGTACCGCTACGCCGGTGTCTCAATCCGGACTGTGGATCTTTTCAGCCTGCCTGGCCTCGCGGCCCCTTGTTGGCTAGTCGCCACAGGCTCGGCCTTCCGCCTCGAGGACCTCCCCTGCAAAACACGGTTGTTATACGGTAATCAAAAACAGGCAAGGACAGATCCCTTTTCAAAGTACCGGGACTTCGGTCTCAGTTACCTGTGAGGCTGGAAGTAGCCCAGGGTAATCGGCCGTAATGACCACCAAAGCATTGTCATTGCTCAATTGGTAAAATACCCCATCGATCAGCTCCACAGATATGTCCGGATCCTCCTGGGATGCCGGGTCAAGGGACCGTTCTGGGTCCTCGGGTTGTGGAGGGGGGTTGTTTATCTCCCTTACAGCCTGGCGCAGCTCCTACGTTGAAATCGCTAGACTGAATACTTAACTATGGGAATATGAAACGGGTGGGCGAGAAAAAGTTTCCGCTTACCCAGCTCGGGGAATTGTACATAGAAAATCCGCCCTGCGGGTTGACGCGGAGGAATTCCTCCTCTTCTCCCTTGTACAAAGTGGATAATATCTTTATTAGATCAGCAACCGATCCTGGCCCTTTACGGCCATAGCGGGTGGCGTCATCCTCCTCGTTGAAATCCCACATGGGGTGGCCTCTATACTGAAGCGGCTGCACCCCCCGCATAATACATGTGGCCATGACCTCGATCATGGTCAATCCGGATCGAGCTAACAAACTTATCTGGGTCATCAAGTAAAGAACGTCTATGTCATCATCCTCCAGGGAGCTCCATGGACGCCAGCTCCAGCGCTTCTTCAAAGGAGCATTGTCGAACTCAGGAAGGTCGATTCGAATAGGATCCGGGAGGGGGACATCTTCTATATAAAACCATTCTGAAGGCCAGTCTTCGGACGTTTTCTTTGGGGTTCCGGACAGATATCCGGTCCCGGCAATACGCCACACTTTGGCTCCGCCCACTTGATATATTGACCCCTTCTGAGAACGGGGCACAAGGCAGAACAACTTCTTCCACAGCGCGAAATGAGCCTCACAGCCCAAAAACAGCTCGCAAAGGGCTACGAATCCCGCGATATGCAATATGGAGGCAGGCGTAAGGTTGTGCAGCTGGAGGCCGTAGAACTCCAGGAGCCCTCAGAGAAACGGATGAATTGGAAATCCAAGCCCTCTTACCAAATGAGGGACAAGGCATACCCGCTCTCCCTTGGAGGGATTGGGAAGGATCTCTGCTTGCTCTCCGCCATTATAGGTGGCGAGCCCGGCTCGAACCGGGACCATGTACGCTGGGGGAAGAAATCCCTTGGTCTGAAGCATCACTAGTTTGCTGTGCGGGACGAAACATCTCTCCCAATCTCCAGGCTTGGGGCTGGGGGAGCGAGAGGAGGAGCTGCATTGACCGGCCATGATGGAATGGATCTCTGTCGGATGCGCTCCGATGAAGGCTCGCCAAGGGAGGATGGTGTGATTTGGATCTGAATCCTCGTCTTTTTACATAGGCAACTCATTCACACAGCTAGGGGGTAAATGTAAAAACACCCTGGCTCTTCACATTCGCTCGACACGTGTAAAGTGGCCATTATTGGGCGTGGAAGCCAAGGAGTGCAACATTCGCAAAAGGCCGGACACTATTTCAACAGGTACATGGAATTTGGAGAGGAACCTTCCTTGCAATGCCGAAGACAATATGCGCGTCGGACTCGTCGGCATTGAAGCCTGGTTCGGGGGCTACTGAGGGAGTCCTGGAGTAGGGGGTCTCCGGATAGCCGGATTATATTCTTTGGCCGGACTGTTGGACTATGAAGATGCAAGATTGAAGACTTCGTCTCGTGTCCGGGTGGGACTCTACTTGGCGTGGAAGGCAAGCTAGGCAATACGGATATGGATATCTCCTCCTTTGTAACCGACCTTGTGTAACCCTAACCCTCTCCGGTGTCTATATAAACCGGAGGGTTTTAGTCCGTAGGACAACAACCACAACATACAATCATACCATAGGCTAGCTTCTAGGGTTTAGCCTCTCCGATCTCGTGGTAGATCTACTCTTGTACTGCCCATATCATCAATATTAATCAAGCAGGACGTAGGGTTTTACCTCCATCAAGAGGGCCCGAACCTGGGTAAAACATTGTGTCCCCTGCCTCCTGCTACCATCCGGCCTAGACGCACAGTTCGGGACCCCCTACCCGAGATCCGCCGGTTTTGACACCGACACCGCAACTAACTCATTAGTTGCAATGCTTGCAAGGCTTATAGTGATGTGTATTACCGAGTGGGCCCAGAGATACCTCTCCGACAATCAGAGTGACAAATCCTAATCTCGAAATACGCCAACCCAACAAGTACCTTCGGAGACACCTGTAGAGCACCTTTATAATCACCCAGTTACGTTGTGACGTTTGGTGGCACACAAAGTGTTCCTGCGGTAAATGGGAGTTGCATAATCTCATAGTCATAGGAACATGTATAAGTCATGAAGAAAGCAATAGCAACATACTAAACGATCATGTGCTAAGCTAACAGAATGGGTCAAGTCAATCACATCATTCTCCTAATGATGTGATCTCATTAATCAAATGACAACTCTTTGTCTATGGTTAGGAAACTTAACCATCTCTGATCAATGAGCTAGTCAAGAGAGGCATACTAGTGACATACTGTTTGTCTATGTATTCACACATGTATTATGTTTCTGGTTGATACAATTCTAGCATGAATATAAACATTTATCATGATATAAGGAAATAAATAATAACTTTATTATTTCCTCTAGGGCATATTTCCTTCAGTCTCCCACTTGCACTAGAGTCAATAATCTAGTTCACATCGCCATGTGATTTAATACCAATAGTTCACATCACCATGTGATTAACACCCATAGTTCACATCAATATGTGACCAACACCCAAAGGGTTTACTAGAGTCTATAATCTAGTTCACATCGCTATGTGATTAACACCCAAAGAGTACTAAGGTGTGATCGTGTTTTGCTTGTGAGAGAAGTTTAGTCAACGGGTCTGCCACATTCAGATCCGTAGTATTTTGCAAATTTCTATGTCAACAATGCTTTGCATGGAGCTACTCTAGCTAATTGTTCCCACTTTCAATATGTATCCAGATTGAGATTTAGAGTCATCTAGATCAGTGTCAAAAGTTGCATCGACGTAACCCTTTACGACGAACCTTTTTGTCACCTCCATAATCGAGAAACATATCCTTATTCCACTAAGGATAATTTTGACCGTTGTCCAGTGAGCTACTCCTAGATCACTATTGTACTCCCTTGCCAAAACAGCGTGGAGTATACAATAGATCTGGTACACAGCATGTCATATTTTATAGAACCTATGGCCAAGGCATAGGGAATGACTTTCATTCTCTTTCTATCTTCTGCCGTGGTCGGGCTTTGAGTCTTACTCAGTCTCACACCTTGTAACACAGGCAAGAACTCTTTCTTTGACTGTTCCATTTTGAACTACTTCAAAATCTTGTCAAGGTATGTACTCATTGAAAAACTTATCAAGCGTCTTGATCTATCTCTATAGATCTTGATGCTCAATATGTAAGCAGCTTCGCCGAGGTCTTTCTTTGAAAAACTCCTTTCAAACACTCCTTTATGCTTTACAGAATAATTCTACATTATCTCCGATCAACAATATGTCACTCACATATACTTACCAAAAATGCTGTAGTGCTCCCACTCACTTTCTTGTAAATACAGGCTTCACCGGAAGTCTGTATAAAACTATATGCTTTGATCAACTTATCAAAGCGTATATTCCAACTCCGAGATGCTTGCACCAGTCCATAGATGGATCGCTGGAGCTTGCATATTTTGTTAGCACTTTTAGGATTGACAAAACCTTTTGGTTGCATCATATACAACTCTTCTTTAAGAAATCCATTAAGGAATGTAGTTTCGACATCCATTTGCCAGATTTCATAAAATGTGGCAATTTGCTAACATGATTCGGACAGACTTAAGCATCGCTACGAGTGAGAAAATCTCATCGTAGTCAACACCTTGAACTTTGTCAAAAACGTTTTTCCGACAAGTCTAGCTTTGTAGATAGTAACACTACTATCAGTGTCCGTCTTCCTCTTGAAGATCCATTTATTTTTTATGGCTTGCTGATCACTGAGCAAGTCAACCAAAGTTCACCCTTTGTTCTCATACATGGATCCCATCTCAGATTTCATGGCCTCAAGCCATTTTGCGGAATCTGGGCTCATCATCGCTTCCTCATAGTTTGTAGGTTCGTCATGGTCAAGTAACATCACCTCCAGAACAGGATTACCATACCACTCTCGTGCGGATCTCACTCTGGTTTACCTACGAGGTTCGGTAGTAACTTGATATGAAGTTACATGATCATCATCATTAGCTTCCTCACTGATTGGTGTAGTAGTTACAGGAACAGATTTCTATGATGAACTACTTTCCAATAAGGGAGCAGGTACAGTTACCTCATCAAGTTCTACTTTCCTCCCACTCACTTCTTTCGAGAGAAACTCCTTCTCTAGAAAGGATCCATTCTCAGCAATGAATATCTTGCCTTCGGATCTGTGATAGAAGGTGTACCCAACATTTTCTTTTTGGGTATCCTATGAACACGCACTTCTCCGATTTGGGTTTGAGCTTCTCAGGTTGAAACTTTTTCACATAAGCATGGCAACCTCAAACTTTAAGAAACGACAGCTTAGGTTTCTTGCCAAACCATAGTTCATACGGTGTCGTCTCAACGGATTTACATGGTGCCCTATTTAACGTGAATGTAGCTGTCTCTAATGCATAACCCCAAAACGATAGTGGTAAATTGGTAAGAGACATCATAGATCGCACCATATCTAATAAAGTACGGTTACGACGTTCGGACACACCATTACACTGTGGTGTTCCAGGTGGCGTGAGTAGTGAAACTATTTCACATTGTTTTAACTGATGTCCAAACTCGTAACTCAAATATTTTACTTCTACGATCATATCGTAGAAACATTTATTTTTGTTACGATGATTCTCCACTTCACTCTGAAATTATTTGAACTTTTCAAATGTTCCAGACTTGTGTTTCATCAAGTAGATATTCTAATATCTGCTCAAATCATCTGTGAAGATCAGAAAATAATGATACCTGCCGCGAGCCTCAATATTCATCAGACCACATACATCAGTATGTATGATTTCCAACAAATCTATTGCTCGCTCCATTGTTCCGGAGAACAGAGTCTTAGTCATCTTGCCCATGAGGCATGGTTCGCAAGCATCGACTGATTCATAATCAAGTGTTTCCAAAAGCCCATCAGCATGGGTTTTCTTCATGCGCTTTACACCAATATAACCTAAACGGCAGTGCCACAAATAAGTTGCACTATCATTATTAACTTTGCATCTTTTGGCTTCAATATTATGAAAATGTGTATCACCACGATCGAGATCCAGCAAACCATTTTCATTGGGTGTATGACCATAGAAGGTTTTGTTCTTCTAAACAAAACAACAATTATTCTCTAACTTACATGAATAACCGTATTGCAATAAACATGATCCAATCATATTCATGCTCAACGCAAACACTAAATAACATTTATTTTAGGTTTAACACTAATCCCGAAAGTATAGGGAGTGTGAGATGATGATCATATCAATCTTGGAACCATTTCCAATACACATCGTCACTTCACCCTTAACCAGTCTTTGTTCATTCTTCAACTCCTGTTTCGAGTTACTATTCTTAGCAACTGAACTAGTATCAAATACTGAGGGGTTGCTATAAACACTAGTAAAGTACACATCAATAACATGTATATCAAATATACCTATGTTCACTTTGCCATCCTTCTTATCCGCCAATTACTTGGGGTAGTTCCGCTTCCAGTGACCAGTCCCTTTGTAGTAGAAGCACTCAGTTTCAGGCTTAGGTCCAGACTTGGGTTTTTTCACTTGAGCAGCAACTTGCTTGCCGTTCTTCTTGAAGTTCCCCTTTCTTCCCTTTTGTCCCTTTAATTGAAACTAGTGGTTTTGTATACCATCAACCCTTGATGCTTTTCTTGATTTCTACCTTCGTCGATTTCAGCATCACGAAGAGCTTGGGAATCGTTTCCGTTATCCCTTGCATATTATAGTTCATCACGGAGTTCTACTAACTTGGTGATGGTGACTAGAGAATTCTGTCAATCACTATTTTATCTGGAAGATTAACTCCCACTTGATTCAAGCGATTGTAGTACCCAGACAATATGAGCACATGCTCACTGCTTGAGCTATTCTCCTCCATCTTTTAGCTATAGAACTTTTTGGAGACTTCATATCTCTCAACTCGGGTATTTGCTTGAAATATTAACTTCAACTTCTGGAACATCTCATATGGTCCATGACATTCAAAACATCTTTGAAATACCGATTCTAAGCTGTTAAGCATGGTGCACTAAACTATCAAGTAGTCATCATATTGAGCTAGCCAAATGTTCATAACGCCTGCATCTGCTCCTGCAATAGGTCAGTCACCTAGCGGTGCATCAAGGACATAATTCTTCTATGCAGCAATGAGGATAAACCTCAGATCACAGACCCAGTCTGCATCATTGCTACTATCATATTTCAACTTAGTTTTCTCTAGGAACACATATAAAACATAGGGAAGCAATAACGCGAGCTATTGATCTACAACATAGATATGCAAATACTATCAGGACTAAGTTCATGATAAATTAAAGTTCAATTAATCATATTACTTAATAACTCCCACTTAGATAGACATCCCTCTAATCATCTAAGTGATCACGTGATCCATATCAACTAAACCATAACCGATCATCACGTGAAATGGAGTAGTTTTCAATGGTGAACATCATTATGTTGATCATATCTACTATATGATTCACACTCGATCTTTCGGTCTCCAGTGTTCCGAGGCCATATCTGCATATGCTAGGCTCGTCAAGTTTAACCTGAGTATTCTGCGTGTGCAAAACTGGCTTGCACCCGTTGTAGATGGACGTAGAGCTTATCACACCCGATCATCACATGGTGCCTGGGCACGATGAACTTTGGCAACGGTGCATACTCAGGGAGAACACTTATACCTTGAAATTTTTAGTAAGGGATCATCTTATAAAGCTACCGTCGAACTAAGCAAAATAAGATGCATAAAAGATAAACATCATATGCAATCATAATATGTGAGATGATATGGCCATGATCATCTTGCGCCTTTGATCTCCATCTCCAAAGTACTGTCATGATCTCCATCGTCACCGGCATGACACCATGATCTCCATCATCTTGATCTATATCAATGTGTCGTCACATGGTCGTCTCGCCAACTATTGCTCTTGCGACTATTGCTATCGCATAGTGATAAAGTAAAACAATTATTTGGCACTTGCATCTTATGCAATAAACAGACAACCATAAGGCTTCTGCCAATTGCTGATAACTTCAGCAAAACATGATCATCTTATACAACAACTTATATCTCATCACGTCTTGACCATATCACATCACAACATGCCCTGCAAAAACAAGTTAGACGTCCTCTACTTTGTTGTTGCAAGTTTTACGTGGCTGCTACGGGCTGAGCAAGAACCATTCTTACCTACACATCAAAACCACAATGATAGTTTGTCAAGTTAGTGCTGTTTTAACCTTCTCAAGGACCGGGCGTAGCCATACTCGGTTCAACTAAAGTTGGAGAAACTGAGACCCGCTAGTCACCTGTGTGCATAGCACGGCGGTAAAACCTGTCTCGCGTAAGCATACGCGTAATGTCGGTCCGGGCCGCTTCATCCAACAATACCACTGAACCAAAGTGTGACATGCTGGTAAGCAGTATGACTTATATCGCCCACAACTCATTTGTGTTCTACTCGTGCATATTACATCAATGCATAAAACTTGGCTCGGATGCCACTGTTGGGGAACGTAGTAATTTCAAAAAAATTCCTACGCACACGCAAGATCATGGTGATGCATAGCAATGAGAGGGGAGAGTGTTGTCCACGTACCCTCGTAGACCGAAAGCGGAAGTGTTAGCACAACGCGGTTGATGTAGTCGTACGTCTTCACGATCCGACCGATCAAGTACCGAACACACGACACCTCACGTTCAACTCGATGACGTCCCTCGAACTCCGATCCAGCCGAGTGTTGAGGGAGAGTTTCGTCACCACGATGGTGTGGTGACGATGATGATGTTCTACCGATGTAGGGCTTCGCCTAAGCACCGCTACGATATGACCGAGGTGGATTATGGTGGAGGGGGGCACCGCACAGGGCTAAGAGATCCAAGGGATCAATTGTTGTGTCTATGGGGTGCCCCTGGCCATGTATATAAAGGAGTGGAGGAGGGGAGGGGCCGGCCCTCTCTATGGCGCGCTCTAGGGGAGTCCTACTCCCACCGGGAGTAGGATTCCCCCTTTCCTAGTAGAACTAGGATCCCTTCCCAGTAGTAGGAGTAGGAGAGAAGGAAAGGGAAGGGAAAAGGAGAAGGAAGGAAGGGAGCGCCACCCCCTCCCTAGTCCAATTCGGACTAGCCCATGGGGAGGGGTGCGGCCAACCTTTGAGGCCTTTCTCTCCTTTCCCGTATGGCCCATTAAGGCCCAATACGAATTCCCGTAACTCCCCGGTACTCCCGAAAATACCCGAATCACTCGGAACCTTTCCGATGTCCGAATATAGTCGTCCAATATATCAATCTTTACGTCTCGACCATTTCGAGACTCCTCGTCATGTCCCCGATCTCATCCGAGACTCCGAACTCCTTCGGTACATCAAAACACATAAACTCATAATATAACCGTCATCGAACTTTAAGCGTGTGGACCCTACGGGTTTGAGAACTATGTAGACATGATCGAGACACGTCTCCGGTCAATAACCAATAGCGGATCCTGGATGCTCATATTGGCTCCTACATATTCTAGGAAGATTTTTATCGGTCAAACCGCATAACAACATACGTTGTTCCCTTTGTCATCGGTATGTTACTTGCCCGAGATTCGATCGTCGGTATCTCAATACCTAGTTCAATCTCATTACCGACAAGTCTCTTTACTCGTTCCGTAATACATCATCCCGCAACTAACTCATTAGTTGCAATGCTTGCAAGGCTTATAGTGATGTGCATTACCGAGTGGGCCCAGAGATACCTCTCCGACAATCGGAGTGACAAATCCTAATATCGAAATACGCCAACCCAACAAGTACCTTCGGAGACACCTGTAGAGCACCTTTATAATCACCCAGTTACGTTGTGACGTTTGGTGGCACACAAAGTGTTCCTCCGGTAAACGGGGGTTGCATAATCTCATAGTCATAGGAACATGTATAAGTCATGAAGAAAGCAATAGCAACATACTAAACGATTGTGTGCTAAGCTAACGAAATGGGTCAAGTCAATCACATCATTCTCCTAATGATGTGATCTCATTAATCAAATGAGAACTCTTTGTCTATGGTTAGGAAACTTAACCATCTCTGATCAATGAGCTAGTCAAGTAGAGGTATACTAGTGACATACTGTTTGTCTATGTATTCACACATGTATTATGTTTCCGGTTAATACAATTCTAGCATGAATAATAAACATTTATCATGATATAAGGAAATAAATAATAACTTTATTATTGCCTCTAGGGCATATTTCCTTCACATAATTCCAAACTCAGCAAGATAGCACAAACAACAAGCCATATCATGTCAGATGTGACTCACGTACCTTGCTTCTCCGCCAACAGTTTGTTGGTGTGGATGAGCTCTTCATTGGCCCGCTCCAGCCGCCCCTTTAGTTCGGAAACTTCAATGGCATGGGCAGTTGCCGCCAACTTCAACGCATGTTTGTTCAAATACACATGTATCTTAATCTCCTGCGAAATATTGATCATCTGTTCGGCTTTTTCTTCGCGAACGCCGAACGGAGTCTCAGGGGCTATTAACTATACACAGGCATTCTGTTTATTCAAACCACGTACCTCAAAGCCTGTCAGAAGGCTAGTATAGGTCTCGTTCAATCCGCTCTTAGTGGACCGAACCTTTTCAACCACCGCACCTATAAGGGTACGATGTTCTTCAATGACGGAGGCGCTCTGAAGCGCTTCCATCACAGTGCCCGGCGCCTCCGGATTGACAGAGGTCGCCGGAGGAGTCGACGCACCCCCTTATTTCGAAGGAGGCTCCTCGCCTGATCCCGGAGCCATAGTGGCCTCTGGAATGATATTTGATTGGGGGCCGAATTGGGCATGGCCCCCGTCACCAGTCTCCATGGGGGTCCGCTCCCCCATGTTCTCGGCTATAGAGGTATTGCCCTCTGACACCACCTTGATGGCTTCCCGCACCTCTTTGTGTCCTGGAGAGGCCCTTCAAGACAACACTTCGGGGTTGTCCGTAGCAGTGGGTGGAGAGGCCGGTGGAGTGTCCGAACCCAGCGAATTCCCAGAGGACGATGATTGCCGGGGGAGATCGCGGGTCGGACTACAATACATGATTTTGTGCGTTAGAATTACAAGGCATAAAGTTGGATACATACATTATCCTTAAATACTTATGATTCGGCTGAAGGCTTCGACCTGGGGTTCCATTCGGGGATGGCTTTAGCGTCCGATTCTGAATCGTCTGAAAGGGAGAGTTTTCCCTTCTTGGACGCTTCTGCCTCTAGATCTACGGAAGCTCCCCTTCTCCTCTTTCCACCCTTGGGGGAGAATTGTGCTCCTCCTCTTCCTCCTCATCTTCATCATGGGAGGAGAGAGCTTCGGTGTCTTCGGATGATATGTCCGAAGCACCTTTTCGGCGAAGGCCACTCCGGGCCTCCTTGTCCTTCTTCTTGGCCTTCTTTTCTGGCACCTGGTACGGCGCTGGAACCAGCATCTTCGTTAGAAGAGGAATAGCCGGGTCTTCGGGCAGGGGAGCCGGACACTTGATCCGCTCTGCCTTCTTCGTCCAGCCCTAGGAGACAAGGGGAGGGGTTGAACTTACTCCTTGGATCTACAAATCAAGGATATGATTAGAAATCCGAAAAACTTACTGGTGTGGCTGGGTGAGCGCAGTCATGGCCGAGGTCTTCGGTCGTTGGCAGCCACGGCCTTTGGGCCTTGAATAGCAGTTTCCATATATCTTCGTGCTTCGTGCCGAAGAACCGCTGCAAGGTTCGAGGACTTGCCAGATCGAACTCCCACATATGGGAAGTCCGGCGTTGGCAGGGGAGAATCCGGCGAAATAGCATCACCTGGATCATGCTGGTGAGGCTGGTGTTCTTGTCCACCATGCTCTTGACGTGCTTTGCAGCGTCATCACCTCGTCAGATGACGCCCAATGTAGGCTCTTCTTGAGCCATGATGTGAGCCGCATTGGAGGACCGGTTTTGAACTCAGAGTGGAAGCCCATGAGGCATCGCGAGGTTCCGTAACATAGAACCACTCCTGTTGCCACCCCTTTACGGTCTCTATGAAGGTCCCCTTGGGCGAGGTAACGTTAGGGAGCTTGCTCACCATGGAGCCGCCGCACTCTGCGTGTTGACCCTCGACCACCTTCGGCTTCACATTGAATACCTTGATCCATAGGCCGAAGTGGGGGGGGGGGGTTGCGGAGGAATGCCTCACACACGACGATTAATGTCGAGATGTTGAGGAATGAATTTGGGGCTAGATCATGGAAATCTAGCCTGTAGTACATGAGTCCACGGACGAAAGGGTGGAGAGGAAACCCTAGCCCGCGAAGGAAGTGGGGAATGAATACTACCCTCTCATTGGGCTCTAATGTGGGAATGATCTGCTCTTTGGCAGGGAGCCGATGGGCAATTTCCTTGGCTAAATACCCCGCCTCCCGGAGTTCCTTGATGTGCTCCTTCGTGACGGAGGAGGCCATCCACTTACCCCGTGCTCCAGATCTGGACATGGTTAGAGCTTTTGTTGGGGATGGAAAGGGTTCAAGCTTGGGCGTTGGAGCTCGAGAGTAGATGGGTTGAGGAGGAAGAAGGCCTGGCGTAAAAAGGTGGATCCTTGTCTCCTTTTAAAGGTAGTGAATATCAAGCATCCCCCCACGAGCCTTAAAACTCGCCTACTCCCCAGGAGTCGTGCGAGTGGCACAGTTGGATTACCCAAATCCATATTGATGAGAACCCCGCAATAAGGGGACATGATCTCTGCTTTGACAAGATGTGTCAATGAATACCGCATCGCGAAATGCGAAGCGAGAGGTTGGAAAATGGTTCGAAATAATAATAAGGCCGGAACACAATACCTCTCAGAAAAAGTTGTCAGAAGACATAATGTATTTTTAAAGTGTTTTGCCCTCGAGGACCTGATACGTCACCAACGTATCTATAATTTTTGATTGCTCCATGCTATTATATTATCTATTTTGGATGTTAATGGGCTTTATTTTACACTTTTATATCATTTTTGGGACTAACTTATTAACCGGAGGCCCAGCCCAAATTGCTGTTTTTTTGCCTATTTTAGGGTTTCAAAGAAAAGGAATATCAAACAGAATGAAACCTTCGGGAACGTGATTTTCTCATCAAACGTGATCTAGGAGACTTGGAGTGGTCGTCAAGAAACAAGGGAGGCAGGCACGAGGCAGGGGGCGCGCCCTCCACCCTCGTGGGCCCTCTGTTAGTCCGCCGACGTACTTCTTCCTCCTATATATATATCCATGTACCCCCCAAACATCCAGGAGCACCACGAAAACCTAACTCCACCGCCGCAACCTTCTGTACTCAAGAGATCCCATCTCGGGGCCTTTTCCGGAGCTCCGCCTGTCGTGGGTTTGTCACGGCAGATGTCCTCGTGAAAGGACTTAGTTGTGGAGCCATCGCAACGGGTTAGCTTAAAGGGGTTAAACCGGACAAGGGGATACGGGAGTTTATACTAGTTCGGCCCCTTCGATGAAGGTAAAAGCCTACGTCTAGTTGTGATTGGTATTGCTAGGGTTTCGAAGGCCAGGGAGCGAATCCGCTTTGTCTAGCTTTCGAGTTGTTATTGTTTGTCTCTAAACCGTGGCCGGGTCGTCCCTTTATATACATAGGTTGACGCCCGCCGGGCTACAAAGTCCTGAAGCCGGTTTATAAACGTATCCGGTTCGGCCTCTCTCTTTCTATCTTACTATACAAGTTACATGACTGGGCCGGTTTACATTTACATACTGTAACTCGCCTTTGGGCCCTCCGTAAAGCGCCAGCATCTTTACATCTTCATGGGCTTCTAATCTTCGAAGAGTCAACCCGGCTACCCAAGGCCGGTTTACCTCCGGTAGTAATATCCCCAACATTAGGCCCCAGATTGGTTTGAACTTGTTCATATCAATCTTCCACACTTTAGAAAAAAATCTTCTCTCTTGTCTTCATTTTTTATCTTGTAAACCGCCGTGACGTCATACTTCAAAATTACGATAAACCGTCCTGACGTCATCCATCGGTTGATATCGGAGATTTCCTTCATTTAAAATATATCCAGTTGTCGAGGCGACACCTTTATTAACTTATCCATCTTTTGGACTCATCAACTCCCGCACTTGCCATTTTTCACTTCGCCTTATAAATAGGACCGAGGGGTCATTTTCACCGTTTCCCCCCGTGCCTCTTCGCATCGTCTTCCTCGCGCCGCTCAGCCTCTGGAACTCCGCCGTCAACGTCGACCGTCGTTTCTGCTCCGACCTCGGCCGATGTATCGCCCTGAACGCACCAGAGAACTGCGGTGCCCTTCCGCTTCCTCACTAGCTCCGGTAAGTTCTCTGCTTTTTTCACCATAGATCTGTTCTAGGGTTTCAATATTCCTCGTAGTTCTTCCGAAGTTCATCAGTGCTATTCTTCCATGTTCTTCCTTTAATAGATGGACACTTTATGCTTGATACATCTCTTACTGTACCTTACCTACCATGATCATCACAAATCTTTATGCACAAAGAACTGATCTATCTGTCAAAAATTGCTTCAGTTCTGCACCCCTTCAAGATCCAATTATTTTTGCTTTTCTGTCTTATCTCTAGATCCGAAAGTTTTATACATCAGTGTGAAATCTGTTTCTCCTCGCACCAATATAAGCGATTTGATATTGGATAAATAGTCTATGCCATTAGCCCTCTGATAAACCGGAAGAGCATGTTACCTTCATAATTACGCCCTGGTTTAACAGTGTCTGATCAATCCTGCGTCAGCATTACCTTCTTTCTCATCATACTAGTCTCCGGGTTGTACCATTTATTATATTAGTACGTTTCTTACTCCCTTGTCTCTTGTGTATGATCATGCATAATTTATAAACCGGCCTTTCATTTTCAGTTTATTCGCTTTGCAATGGCCAAACAATTCACTGCCTGCAACTGGGCTCGTTCCCGGGTTACTGAGGCTCAACTGGATGAGATGGTTAGCATCGGCTCTCTGCCTAAGAAAACTGAGATCAAATGGCGAGCCCCAGGAACTGAGAATCCTCCAACCCCAAGACAAGGCGAAGTGGTAATCTTTGTTGACCATATAGGCCGTGGTTTCAAACCTCCAGGGTCAAAATTTATCGAGATGTGCTCGCCAGCTTCCAACTGCATCCAGAAGATATTGGTCCCAATTTAGTCTCCAACTTATGCAATTTCCAAGTCTTCTGTGAAGCCTATTTACAGGAAGAACCAACTGCAGAATTGTTCCGGGATTTCTTTCACTTAAACCAGCGCACAGAGTCTGTGAATGGCCCGAATACAGAGCTTGGTGGTGTTTCGATTCAAAAGCGGAAAGAAGTGGAATTTCCTCATGCCAAACACCATAGCCACCCAAAGGAATGGAACCAAACATGGTTCTATTGTGGAGACACTTCGCCTGAAGATGAGAATCCCCTCCCCGGCTGCCGAGATCATAGATTATCCAATACTCACCCAATGCCACAACGCCTGAGCTCCTCAGAAAGGGCAAAATATGCTCCTCAAATCGCCAAGCTCCGGGCCTTTATGGCAAATGGTTTGACAGGTGTGGATTTTGTACGCTGTTGGATATCCTGGAGTATCTTGCCGCTAAGCAGGCGTCCCGGTTTAATGTGCGAATATACCGGTGAGGTTGACGATCCTCAACGGCACTGCAACATCCAATTATCTGAGGAAGAAATTACTGAAGGTGTAAAGAAGATTCTGAATGAATCGGAACTGGTGTGTAGTCAAACCGGCCTGAGTCCCTTCTACACCAAGAACAAACCGCCTACTGTAAGCATTACACTTCCTCTTCATCTCTAATATCTTTGACTTATACAAGCTGTAACCCTTCTTCTTTATATGTATAGGGTGATGACCCCTTCTGGAAACAAAAATCCATAGAAAAAGCGGCAAAGCCAACTGGAGACAAAGTGGCCAAGCCAACCCGCCCGAAGACCAAAGTCGTAAAACGGACGTCAAAGCGGAAAACGGCTGACCGGATTAATATGGAGCTTGATGATGATACTGATGACCCAGAAGCTGAGGTAGAACTTGACTCACTTGGCTCTCTTTTTATGCATCTTGTTAACAATGATCTTCCTCAGGAGGAGGCCGAAGCTAGTCAGGCTGAGGACGTAGAGGTAATTACCCTTTCCTCCGGTTCAGACTCTATGCCAACACAAAAACCTCGCCAAACAATCCAGAAAGTAAGCTTTTCTCATCCTCTTGCTCACTTGGATCCAACATTTATTTTGAAGACTCAACAGCATGAGGCTAGTCGGACAACTCGGCACAGTGGCCAACAGGTCACCTCTACCGGTTTACCTGATACTCCGGTTCGGAAGCGTCGGTCTGAGGTCTCTCCTACTTCTGACCATTCTTACCCCAAGGCAGGTTATTTCAGACAACCTCTTAATCCGTCCGATTCAAATTATCAGGTGACACCTCCTTCCACTTCTGGTGAATCGACGGCAACTCAACTCCCCCCTTTGAAAACTGTGGCTGGGTGAGTTACGAAAAACCTTTCCTTTCAATGTGCCCTTCATCTTTTGAACAGGATGTTAACCCTTTATATTCTGTTTGCAGGGCCAAAGCCAGACCCAGCAAGAAAGCTCGGGTCACCAATCCGCCAGAAGACCCTATTGCTGAAGAAGAAGAACCAAGAGTTGAACCGGAGCAAACAGGTGAACCGGAAGGCCTCCATCCCGAAACAACGTTTGATGATCCGCCCCTTGATGGCCAACATACTGACGAACCCACAGATGCTGAGCCTGCCGCCCCTGATGCTGAACCGGCAGAACCAAACCTGGCTAATCCAATGAAAGACACTGAAATTCCACCATCATCCGCCCAAAATCCTGAAGGCCAAGGCGATGACGTTATTATTACTGGAGCCGGCCACAGTTCTCCTGGTCATCCCGTCATTTTGGCTCAGCATAGTGCCAAAGAAGAGCAAATTGCCAGGGATAAAGGCAAATGGAGCAGCGACTTATCAAACTATGCTCATCTTAATGCTGATGAGCTTCATTCCGGCTTCTTGAACCGTCTGCACTCAAACCGGGATTATGAAGCCGGTTTGGTGAATTTGATGAAAGAACGATATCAGCTAAATTCTTCTCCCTTGCACATTGATTTATAGCTGAAATACTATTCCAAGTAGCCCCCAAGAGCCGTTTTATGATTGTAAATCATAAACCGGGTCTTTGTAACACTTTAAGCATCCCATCATTAATCCTTGCCAAGGCGTGTCTTCAATCATAAATAAAACTCATGTGTTGAAAAATGAGATAACATTCTGTAGCATAGCCCCCAAAGGCCGGTTTAACTTGGCAAGGTAATCTGGTTTTTAATCCACACCGCCAGTTTAGAACAAACATACATTAGCCCCCAAGTGTCAAGGATAATGCTTGCATTGTTCTGGAGACTTGCATAGAAGGTAGTATTTGAGAGCAAATAAGCATTAGCCCCCAAGTATGAAGTGGATAACTTGTTATATGCTTTATACTTAGTGCATATATATGTTGTTTTGTTGAAGATACCTTCAATGTTGCAGGCTGAACTAAGAAGCAAAGATGCCAAAAACTCTGACTTGCAAGAAAATGTGAAGTCGCAACAAGCCGAAGCTGCAAAAGCCAAAGAGGAGCTGACCCAAGCCCTGGCCGGAATGGAAAAATTGAAAGAATCCTTCAATCAAGATCGTGCTGCATGGGAAACAGAAAAAACCGGTTTGACCAAAAGAGCCGTAGATGCCGAGGAAGGCCTGAAACCGGTGGCTGAAGAACTAGCCGGTTTGAAGCGCCAAATCAACGCTATGACCTCTGCTATATTTGGTAAGTATCTGCTTATGTATGTTGCATCAGTCAATGAATCTTAAAACTGACCACGATGTTGAAAAAATCTTTGGCATGAACTCGGATCACTCATCTTGGTGCAGATATGCGGATGAAGCTCAAAGCAGCATACACATTGGTTGAGCAGCTATACTCTGGATCTCAGCAAGCCATTAGTATAGCAGCTTATAAAAAACCGGCACCAACATTGATTAAGGAAACACTTGAGAAGCTAGGCATGTTACCGGCGCGTATTGCCGAGTTGAAAAGAGCCGCTGCAAGAGCCGGAGCATTAACTGCCCTTATTCGAGCCAAGGCCTGGATTCCAGATCTTGAAGCAGAGGATATCATTAAAGGGTATCCAGGCGTTAAAGAAGACGGCTCAAACTTTGACAATGATGATCTTCGGCGGTTGACCAAACAGATGCGGCCAGCGGCCAGCAAATTAGCTGAAGACACCGATTTGTCCCATTTTCAACCGTTTTATGATGCAGAAGGGAAAAGACAGCCGGCCGAAATCCATGAAGTCGAAGAACTTGTGCCTCCGATTCGTAAGCACACTTATGCCCCTGATATTAGCCCTTCTGATCTAATCCATGAAGAAGCAGTATTCCGAGCTTTAACCGGAATCGATTGGTCAACGGCTGATTTCCAGCGGCTGGGGAGGGATGAAGAAGTGCGTGCACCAACTGATCTGCAACTGTCAAACCATCATGATGAAGAGTCCTGATCCGGTCGCCGGTTTATATGGCTACTATGAAAAACAATGGCACTGTTGAGCCGCTTTAAAGCTTCATGTAATAGGATAGCTGAAACTTTGTTTATCTGCCGTGCCATCGAGCATGCTTCATATCCCTTTGTGACAATCTGTGCCACCCTTCAGGATATATTTTATGCATAGTCTATGATGACTTGCCTTCCTGGGTATAAAAAACTTAAAATTGTCTAGCGGTTTACCGCTAAACATGTCATAATATCCAAGAAGTATATAGTACTTGAGCTGAATAACCAAGTGTTTGTACAAAAAATAATGTACAGAACATACCTCATTGAGTGAGCAAACGTGTATACAGCAAAGGTGTTTAACACCAACCCGATACGTTTGATAATCTCATCTTCAAAATGCCGGTCTATCTATTAAACCGGACCGGTATACCTAACAGATTTTCTTCATAACACTGGTGATTTAGTCAAACCATACCGGGTCAGTGACCACCAGTTTATAACTGATCATGAGCCAACAGCTGGTGGTTGGAAAGCAAGTCGGATCAAGGATGCCGATTTATCAAAAAATACTTATGATTTTCAACAAACAAAATGCAAATAGGAAAATATGCGAGGCTTTTTACGAGCTGCCAGGCTCCAAATCGAGGCTTTTCATGGGCTGCCAGGCCTCTGAGTTAAACCATTTAACAAAGCCTTTTAAGATGGGCCTCCAATTAACCAATCACCATTTTAACTATGACAAGTTCAAGGTCTGTAAAAGATTGACTTGTCAAACGTTCGATGGGTCATGCCAGGATTACGTGGATAGGAGTGGCTTACTTGATGAAGGCAGGTTAACTCAGGGTTTTAGGCGAATACACCAGGCTTCCAAGCCATGGCTTGATAGCCAATTACGAGGGTCCTTTCAAACTCTTTGTTGCTTTGCAAAAAAGAGCCCCCAAGTAACTTTGTGAGTGATGCTCAGCGTGTGCCTATGTTTGAGTTTGTACACTGCACAATACTCTCTTTGGCTCCACAAATTTTTCCTTGTGTGGCTAAAAAGCCTATCAAGAGGTGTAGCTGTGGTTCAAACATGACCAAGCCCCCTAGTGATTTTCTTTATCTTTATGCAGTTGCTAAATCTGGTTTAACAAAGACTCCGCTTTGACCGTTAACTTGTAAAAGCACACATATGATATAAGAAAGAACAGATACCCCGCTTATAACGGAGGCTCCGTTTTATTATATGGTATATACACTGTCATAAATATGTACAGGTGAAAAAGCCTATGGCTTCAAGTATAGTAAGGCCGAAGGAGAGCTATGTTCCATGGCCGCTTTGTCTCCTCCCCCGATTGACGTGAGTCTTCATGCTCTCGAACATCAATGAGGTAGTAGGATCCGTTGTGTAGATTTTTGCTGACCACAAAGGGTCCTTCCCAAGGGGGGGATAACTTATGCATATCAGTCTGATCCTGGATGAGCCGGAGCACCAAATCACCTTCTTGAAAGGTTCTAGTTTTAACCTGGCGGCTGTGATAACGTCGAAGATCTTGTTGATAAATCGCCGAACGCGCTGCTGCAAGATCCCGCTCTTCATCCAACAGGTCCAGAGAATCCTGACGTGCCTTCTCATTATCAGCTTCAACATAAGCTGCCACACGGGGCGAATCGTGATGGATGTCACTAGGAAGAACCGCCTCTGCTCCATAAATCATGAAGAAAGGAGTGTAACCTGTAGACCTATTGGGTGTGGTGTTGATGCTCCATAACACAGAAGGTAGCTCCTCGACCCAACAACCCGGCGTCCGCTTTAAGGGAACCATAAGCCTTGGTTTGATACCTTGTAGAATTTCTTGATTTGCCCTTTCCGCTTGACCATTTGATTGGGGGTGAGCCACTGATGCTAGATCAAGCCGGATGTGCTCACATTGACAGAATTCTTCCATCTCTCCTTTTGACAAGTTGGTGCCATTATCTGTTATAATGCTATGTGGAAAGCCAAACCGGAATATCACCTTTTTGATGAATTGAACCGCTGTGGCTGCATCACACTTGCTGACTGGCTCTGCCTCTACCCATTTAGTGAATTTATCAACTGCTACTAACAGATGGGTCTTCTTGTCCTTGGAGCGCTTGAAGGGTCCAACCATATCCATCCCCCAAGTGGCAAACGGCCACGTAATTGGAATAATCCGCAACTCTTGAGCCGGAATGTGCGCACGGCGGGCAAACTTTTGACATCCATCACATCTTTTGACCAAATCCTCCGCATCAGCATGCGCCGTCAACCAGTAAAAACCGTGGCGAAAAGCTTTAGCAACCAACGACTTTGAACCGGCGTGATGACCGCAATCCCCTTCATGAATTTCTCACAAAATCTCACAACCTTCTTGAGGAGAAACACATCGTTGAATCGCTCCTGAAACACTGTAATGATGTAACTCCCCGTTGAGTATGGTCATGGACTTGGAACGCCGGATTATCTGTCGGGCCAACGTTTCCTCAACTAGTAACTCGCCCCGGTTCATGTATTCCAGATATGGGATCGTCCAATCCGGTATGGCATGCAAAGCTGCCACCAATTGAGCCTCTGGATCAGGAACAGCCAAATCTTCTTCGGATGGTATTTTGACTGACGGATTGTGCAACACATCAAGAAAGACATTGGGCGGAACCGGTTTACGTTGGGAACCAAGACGACTTAAAGCGTCCGCCGCTTCATTCTTCCGCCGGTCTATATGGTCCACCTGATAACCTTTAAAGTGACCAGCCACTGTGTCCACCTCTCGCCGATATGCAGCCATGAGTGGGTCCTTAGAATCCCAAGTGCCAGACACTTGCTGAGCCACTAGATCTGAATCGCCGAAGCACTTAACCCGGCTCAAATTCATCTCTTTAGCCATCCGAAGACCATGGAGTAAAGCCTCATATTCAGCTACATTGTTAGTACAAGGGAACATTAAACGGAGGACATAACAAAACTTATCACCTCGTGGGGAGGTTAATATGACTCCAGCCCCCGAACCCTCTAGCTGTCTGGACCCATCAAAATGAATAGTCCAATATGTATTATCTGGTTTCTCCTTAGGTGCCTGTAACTCCGTCCAATCGTTGATGGAATCTACGAGTGCCTGGGACTTGATCGCCGTGCGGGTTATATATCTGAGCCCGTGGGGTCCAAGCTCAATGGCCCACTTGGCAATCCGGCCAGTTGCCTCTCTGTTTTGAATGATGTCACCCAGAGGAGCTGAACTGACTACTGTGATAGGATGGCCCTGAAAATAGTGTTTGAGCTTCCAGCTTGCCATAAACACCCCATACACCAGTTTCTGCCAATGCGGATACCTCTGCTTTGACTCAATGAGCACCTCACTGATATAATAAACCGGCCATTGAACCGGATACTCTTTGCCAGGCTCTTTGCGCTCTACCACAATGGCTATGCTGACAGCCCGGGCATTAGCAGCCACATATAATAATAAGGGATCTTTATCGATCGGTGCTGCCAATACGGGCGGTTCCATGAGCTGTTTCTTCAGATCTTCAAACGCCTTATCAGCTGCTTCACTCCAGACAAAGTTATCCGTTTTCTTGAGCATCTGATATAAGGGAATGGCCTTCTCTCCAAGGCGGCTGATAAACCGGCTCAAGGCTGTAATCCGGCCGGCCAGACGTTGCACATCGTTAATACACGCCGGTTTAGCCAAGGACGTAATTGCTGCAATCTTTTCCGGATTAGCCTCAATGCCTCTGTTTGAAACCAGAAAGCCTAAGAGCTTGCCTGCCAGGACACCGAAAACACACTTCTCCGGATTGAGCATGATCTTGTAGACCTAGAGATTGTCAAAAGTTTCTCGTAGATCATCTATCAACGTCTCCTCCTTTCTGGATTTGACCACAATATCATCTACATACTCATGGACATTGCGCCCAATTTGCTTATGAAGGCAATTCTGAACACATTGCTGGTAAGTTGCCTGGGCACTCTTGAGTCCAAAGGGCATGGAAACATAGCAGAAGGCTCCAAAGGGAGTTATAAAGGCTGTCTTCTCCTGGTCCTTAACTGCCATTTTGATCTGATGATAACCAGAGTAAGCATCCAAAAAACACAAACGGTCACAATCCACCGTAGCATCAATTATCTGATCAATGCGAGGGAGAGCATAGGGGTCTGCAGGGCAAGCCTTGTTTAAATCTGTGTAGTCCACACACATGCGCCAAGTGCCGTTTTTCTTAAGAACCAGCACCAGATTGGCTAACCACTCTGGATGAAAAACTTCAACAATAAACCTAGCAGCCAACAAACGGGCGACCTCTTCACCTATAGCCTTGCGCCTTTCCTCATTGAAGCGGTGGAGGAACTGTCGGACCGGTTTGAATTTCGGGTCAATGTTGAGTGTGTGCTCAGCGAGTTCTCTCGGTACACCTGGCATGTCAGAAAGTTTCCATGCAAAGATGTCCCGATTCTCATGGATGAACTCGATGAGCGCGCTTTCCTATTTGGGATCCAGGTTAGCACTGATGCTGAACTGTTTGGATGAATCGCCAGGGACAAAGTCAACCATCTTAGTGTCTGTAGCTGATTTGAACTTCAATGCTGGATCATGTTCCGTGGTTGGCTTTTTTAAGCAGGTCATGTCTGCCGGATCAACTTGCTCCTTATAGAATGTTAACTCCTCCGTGGCACAAACCGACTCAGCATAAGCCGCATCGCCTTCTTCACACTCCAAAGCAATCTTTCTACTTCCATGTACTGTGATAGTCCCCTTATGACCTAGCATTTTAAGCTGCAGGTAAACATAACATGGCCTTGCCATAAACTTAGCATAAACCGGCCGCCCAAACAGAGCGTGGTACGGACTTTTGATCTTCACCACCTGAAATGTCACTGTTTCTGACCTTGAATCATAGTCATCTCCAAAAGCTACCTCCAAAGCTATCTTACCAACAGGATATGCAGACTTACCAGGCACCACACCATGAAATACTGTATTCGACGGTTTAAGATCCTTATCTGTCAACCCCATACGGCGGAATGTATCATAATACAAAATATTGATACTACTTCCCCCATCCATGAGCACTTTAGTGAACTTGTATCCCCCAACTTGAGGGGCTACCACCAAGGCCAAGTGACCTGGATTATCAACCCGGGGCGGGTGATCCTCTCTACTCGACAAAATAGGTTGCTCCGACCAGCGTAAATACTGAGGTATTGCCGGCTCAACAGAGTTGACTACTCTTTTGTGAAGCTTCTGATCACGTTTGCACAAACTAGTAGTGAAGACATGATATTGCCCGCTGTTCAGCTGTTTGGGATTGCTGTGATAACCCGACTGCTGCTGCTGTTGTTGACTCCCTTGATGGTTGTAACCTCCCTGGTTGCCTTGGTGTCCTTGATTGACGTGTCCGGTTTGATTGCCTGGAAACCCTGAACCGGAACCACCGCCTCGGTAACCTGGCCCGTGGAAACCTCCTCCTGAACCGCCGGGCGGGCCGTTGTCATATTGGAACATATTGGAATTCTTGAAATCCCACATGATATAACAATCTTTCCAGAGATGTGATGCCAGTTTCTCCTTAGATCCATGCTTTGGACAGGGCTAATTTAACAAACGCTCCAAATTGTTGCCTAGACCTCCACCCCTCTGGGGCTGCTTGCCTTTATGGCGTTGGCCATTCTCCTGTGCGTTGGTATTTGCGACAAAGTCCAAACCACTGTCGGCCTTGCGCTTACCAGTGTTCCCATGGCCTACCGGATTGTGTTGTTGGCCTTTGGCATTGACGGTCTTCTTACCCTTCTCCGGTTTGTACTCCTCTGAATCCGGATCCTTGGTATTATCTGAATCGGCGTATTTAACCAAAGCAGCCATGAGTGTTGACATGTCGTTGCAGTGACGTTTGAGCCTTCCCAACTTTTGTTTCAACGGTTTGAAACCGCAATTACCCTCTAACGTTAACACTGCGGTGTCTGCGTTGATACGATCTGACGAATGCAAAATCGCCGAGACCCGTTTGACCCAATGGGTCATGGACTCCCCTTCCTCTTAGACACAAGCGGCCAGATCTACAATTGACATCGGCTGCTTACACGTATCCTTGAAGTTCTGGATAAACCGGTGCTTCAATTCGGCCCATGATCCAATAGAGTTGGTCGGCAAGCTCTTCAACCAAGTGCGAGCTGTTCCTTCCAACATCATGGTGAAATATTTAGCACACACCGCCTCGTCCACATCTAACATCTCCATTGCCATCTCATAGCTCTCAACCCACACCTCTAGCTGCAAATCGGCGGTATAATTTGGTACCTTACGAGGTCCCTTGAAATCCTTGGGTAGTCGCACATTACGCAAAGCAGGAGATAAGCACGGTACCCCTAAGGAACTGAACATCGCCCTGGCTCCACGGAGGCAGTGGGGTGAACCGGAGTATGCTGTCGTGCCTTGTGTCGAGCTGTCAACTCGGCCTCTCGACGTGCGCGGCCATGATCCACAACATCTTGTGCATTGGCACCTCCCCCAGCCGGGTTGTTCCCTCGTGGCGAATTTCGGTGGCGTGCACTACTGGACACGGCCGGTTCGTCTTCCACGTGTCTGCTATAAATCCGGCTTGGGCGGGGAGTGGAGTGAATCCTCTCACGGCTGTGTGAATATGCTTGCTGTTGATTTAGTGCTGTCTGAAGGAGATCCCTGGCCCGGCGTGCTTCCACTGCCACTGGTGACTCTCCGTCGGTTGGGAGGGCCGCCAGGCGTGACGCAACGGCCACAATGTTGTCCAACGGGTTGGAATAATGCCCGGGCGGCGTTGATGGTACAATGTTGTTCTGGCGAGGCAGGTCCGTCGTGCGCGGCTGAACCGGCGCTCCTGCTCCCAGCGCCCCCGCCTGGTTACCAGCTCCTGCGCCTGGCGTGTTGAAAAGATTCTATGGCTCGTAAACCGATGGGAGACGTGATCGGTACCTTCTTCTCATGACTTCCTCTGAAGCATTCTGGTCCAGTCTAATCGGTAAGCCTGTGCTTCCAACTCGGCCCGCTCCATAGCCATCCTGGTGTTCTCTGCTGCCAGGTCCGCCTTGGCCTGGGCTATCTGATCTTTCACCTTTGCAATCTTCGCATCATGCTGATCCCTGGCTGCTGTGTCTACCTCCGCGGACATCAATGTTGCCAGAGCGTCGAACAAATCAGATAAGACTTGGGCCGGAGCTGGCGTCGAGCTTCCTGCCCCTACTGGTGTGGCCGTTGTTGAACCGGAGAGCATTGCTGCGGCGGTAGATGAATGAGGCGCCGATTGTGTGCCGTCCATGAAGATGGCGGCCCGGTTTAGCAGACCGGGGGAATCCGGAATACTGTTGCCCTCAGATCCTCCCTCAATCCGGCCGTCCTGCAACTGGTAAAGCGATTCGGTTTCTCCAGAAGACTCGTCATCAGAGAAGACTACGGTTTCTCCTTCGGACACCAGTCCATCCTCGTGCCCTGATCCATGGACGACACCTACGAAAACATGCCTTGGCTCGGGCTGAACCGGCGAAGGACTTGCACGCCAAGCCGTTTCGATGATGTCGGTGCAGATGTCCGGCTCGGGGGCTGGTTCACCGATCTTGCCGATGAAGACGTGAATCCCACCAAAGGGGACCCGGTACCCGTATTCGATTGAATCGGCCTCGGGACCCCATCCTGCATTGTCGATGTAGAGCTTGCCGCGGCGACTCTTCGTCATCCGGCCCACAACATATCCCTTAAGTCCATCGAAGCTGCCCTTCAAGAACTCGAAACCATCGTGCGATAGCCCCACGGTGGGCGCCAACTGTCGTGGGTTTGTCACGACAGATGTCCTCGTGAAAGGACTTAGTTGTGGAGCCATCGCAATGGGTTAGCTTAAAGGGGTTAAACCGGACAAGGGGACACGGGAGTTTATACTAGTTCGGCCCCTTCGATGAAGGTAAAAGCCTACGTCTAGTTGTGATTGGTATTGCTAGGGTTTCGAAGGCCAGGGAGCGAATCCGCTTTGTCTGGCTTTCGAGTTGTTGTTGTTGTTTGTCTCTAAACCACGGCCGGGTCGTCCCTTTACATACATAGGTTGACGTCCGCCGGGCTACAGAGTCCCAAAGCCGGTTTATAAACGTATCCGGTTCGGCCTCTCTCTTTCTATCTTACTATACAAGTTACATGACTGGGCCGGTTTACATTTACATACTGTAACTCGCCTTTGGGCCCTCCGTAAAGCGCCAACATCTTTACATCTTCATGGGCTTATAATCTTCAAAGAGTCAACCCGGCTACCCAAGGCCGGTTTACCTCCGGTAGTAATATCCCCAACACCACCGGAGGGGGCATTGATCACGGAGGGCCTCTACATCAACTCCATTGCCTCTCCGGTTGTAGCGACCCGACCCGAATGGATCAAGTCTCTGTGCTTAAGTGTCATCCCTGGATCGGTATGCTGACACACACAGTACTCAAGGATTTATAACAGAGGTAAATCACATGTATAAAGTAACGTAAATACTATTACCTCAATCCAAATAGCGGAAGTAACAAGCTTGTGGATTTCCATCAACACCAACGGCAAAGTTGAGTGTAGAAATCGTAACCCTAATGTATCACTTACTCGTCGTAAGATCTCTGCAACATGAGACGTTGCAGCCACAAAGGGTCAGTACATTGAATGTACTGGCAAATTCACACCATAGAGAATGATGAACAATGGCTATCACTACATGCATATATGGCTGGTGGAAAAGCTCTATGGTTAAATGGTTTTTGCGAAAAGCCAATTTTTCCTTACTGCAAAGGAATAAATTTTATTTAACTATCATGGTGGTTGTTAAACATTGAGAATGGTTGACAGCATTCTCAATCCCAATTAAGTAACATCATTAAAATCCCAACAAACTTAATTAGAGTAAGAAGATGAGATTCACATGATAATCCAAGTACTAGATACTCAAGATGTCCATAACCGGGGACACGGCTAATCATGATTAGTTTATACACTCTGCAGAGGTTTGCACACTTTTCCCCACAAGACTCGATCTCCTCCGTTGGATTTCTCGCACTACATGGTGTTTGAGAAACGGATGACCAAGACATAGTCTTTCAGAAGCGTTTGCACCTTACGATGGGTAGACCGTTCCACCTACAACCCCTACATCTGCTAGTCTACCATTGTAAGAGTTCACACGACTTAATCAACTATGCTAGAGCCCATAATAGCTTGTGGCTGCACACGGAAGTTTCTAGTATGAATAATCTCATGATCCCTTTGAGCCTGGGTGGCGGTCCATTAAAAAAAGGCAATCTTGGAATACCCAGGTGCCTAGACAGACAATCGCTGGAATACCCAGGTGCCTCAATCCACCCAGATGTGTGTTAAAGTTGCCACCTTAAGTAAACCATTAATTAACAATCTCACATCTGTCATGAATACTCTCAAACCCAAACCATGTCTACGAGCATAGCATGGCAATATAAGCATAATGTAATAGTAACTCCCAAGGTTTGAATGCAGGGCAATAGGTTCCTACCTCATCAACTACTTCCCAATACCCACATGTTATCAATCCTACTCATGCAATGTTTGAGCTTGAAACTAATGCATAAAAACTAGGTATGAAAGGAATATGATCAAAGTGTGAACTTGCTTGCAATGTTGGTGAAGATGATTCGCACTCAAAACTCTTGATAGATCTACTCGTCACACTCCGGTCAATCTATCGTAAGCAAGCAATAGTAACCACACATAAGCAATCACTCAAAAGATCAGAAAGATCAAAGAAGACAATTCGGAAACATCAAAACTAAGCAAATAACTCTTGCAACATAAAACAATTTCTAACAGTACCAAAATTATATGAATTTGGCCTTATCAGAAAGTTTAGGTCAAGAGCTTCGATTTGCAAAAAGAATCAACTCAAACGGAGCTACGAAACTCAAGTTATGATCAAACGAAGTTTGAATCTAAATCTGATCTAATTCAAATTTTAAAACTTTCAAAAACATGTTTGGTTTGGATTACTGGATAGAGGAGATCATAACGAAGAAGTGGGCGTTGGTTTCGTTGGATTTGGACTAACGAGTAAAAAATAGTGATCGTTTAAAGAACAAGGGCTAAACTGTAAAATAAAACAACTACAACTAGGTCCTTGGCGTAAACAACCAGAAAACGAAAAGACTAAATAATGAACGCTCGTTTATAAGATCTAAACAGTGGACGTTCTCTGTTTAATAAAACCCAAAAAAATATCTAGTCTAGGGTTTAAAAAAACCGAACCTAAAGAAAAAAATAGACCGGGTCGGTTTATACCGGTTCAACAAATAAAACCGGCAGCGGCGGCGAACGGACTCCGGCGAGGGCGGCGCGGCTCTAGCGATGTGCAGGCGACAGCGGCTACGTGAGGCGGCAGCGTCGGCGGCGCTGGGAGATGCGGCACGGGGCGGTGGCGAGGCGCGGACAGCAGCAGCGGTGGCGGCGCGGCAACAGCAGCAGTAGATGCGGCGGCGGCGCGGTTGTGCGACAGCGGCGAGAGGAGCGAGAGGGGATCGGGGTCCGGGGTGGCGACTTATAGGGAAGGCGAGGTGGTGGCTTGGCATGCGCGAGGGGCAAGGAGGAGGCCGGGGCGACCACGGCGAGCGGCGGCGGAGCTCGGGACTCCATCCCGAGTCGGGGCGACGAGCGGCTGGCCTGGGCCGCGGCCTGGCGAGATGCTGGGCCGGCCCAGTCGGTGAGGGGGATTTTTTTAAACATTTTCCAGCTAATTAAAATAATAAAAACAAATTTAATGAAAATCTTATATAGGCATAGAATATATCAAAATTTCCAGAAAAAGATTTTCTACAACATGGACATTTTCATAATGCCAAATAAAATCCACACAAATCCAAATAATTCAAAGAGTGCTAGTGGTCTAACAAAATTCAACAAAAATCATTTTAAAAATACCAAAATGATTTCAAATAAATTTTTCTCCAATTTTCTATTGTAGGGAATCATGTTACCCTATTTTCCATATATTTTATTTTTGGAGAAAAATAATTTGAATAAAACTCAAATAACTCCAAATTGAAAATAATTTCCAAAAGGACTTTGAAGTTGATCCTTTTAACTTCCAGCTCATATTTCATATATTTTGAAGAAGTCATTTTATCTTCTCTCATGAAAATCATTGAGTTGCTTGAAGTTTATGAATTTGAAATATTTTCAAAGGAAATTCAAATATTTTCAACAACCCTTTTCATTTAATTTCAATGGAAGAAGTCATGTCATCTTCTCTCTATGGTTTTGTGTTGAAAAGCATTTTAATTCATGGACATTCATAAAAGCAAAATGAAAGTTTAGGAAAGTCCTTTTATTCCCTCTCATTTAACTTCCAAAAAGTTTCAAATTTCACTCAATCAATCTCACCACAATCAATCAATCAATCAATCAATCTATTTATTATAACATTCCAAAATTTAGAATTTTGGGAGGTTACACCGATGATGTGTGAGTAGTTTACTTAAGACCTACGGGTCCATAGTTATTAGCTAGATGGATTCTTCTCTCTCTTTGGATCTCAATACAAAGTTCTCCTTGATTCTCTTGGAGATCTATTCGATGTAATCTTCTTTTGTGGTGTGTTTGTCGAGATCCGATGAATTGTGGGTTTATGATCCAGATTATCTATGAAAAATATTTGATTCTCCTATGAATTCTTTTATGTATGATTGGTTTATCTTTGCAAGTCTCTTCGAATTATCAATTTGGTTTGGCCTACTAGATTGATCTTTCTTGCAATGGGAGAAGTGCTTAGCTTTGGGTTCAATCTTGTGGTGTTCGATCCCAGTGATAGAAAGGGAACCGATACGTATTGTATTGTTGCCATAGAGGATAAAAAGATGGGGTTTATATCATATTGCATGAGTTTATCCCTCTACATCATGTTATCTTCCTTAAAGCATTACTCTGTTCTTATGAAGTTAATACTCTAGATGCATGCTGGATAGCGGTCGATGTGTGGAGTAATAGTAGTAGATGCAGAATCGTTTCGGTCTACTTGTCTCGGACGTGACGCCTATATACATGATCATACCTAGATATTCTCATAACTATGCTCAATTCTATCAATTGCTCGACAGTAATTCATTTACACACCATAATACTTATGCTCTTGAGAGAAGCCACTAGTGAAAACTATGGCCCCCGGGTCTATCCTTCATCATATTAATCTTCCAATACTTATTTATTTCCTTTTCCACTTATTTTACTTTGCATATTTATCATAAAATACCAAAAATATTATCTTATCATATCTATCAGATCTCACTCTCATAAGTGACCGAGAAGGGCTTGACAACCCCTTTATCGCGTTGGTTGCGAGGTTCTTATTTGTTTGTGTAGGTGTGTGGGACTTGAGCATGATCTCCTACTAGATTGATACCTTGGTTATCAAAAACATAGGGAAATACTTACGCTACTTTGCTGCATCACCCTTTCCTCTTCAAGGGAAAACCGACGCAGTGCTCAAGAGGTAGCAAGAAGGATTTTTGGCGCCGTTGCCAGGGAGATCTAAGCCAAGTCAAGACATACCAAGTACCCATCACAAACTCTTATCCCTTGCATTACATTATTTGCCATTTGCCTCTCATTTTCCTCTCCCCCACTTCACCCTTGCCATTTTATTCGCCCTTCTTTTGTTCGTCTTTCCATTTGCTTTGATGTCCTACTTGGCTCGTTTGGTTGGAATAGTTGTTTATTTGTTGTTAAATAGAGAACCTAAGATCTATGGATCCTCATCCGCTTGCTAATCTTTTTAAGAGATCCAATTATGATGAACCAATTGCTAGTGAGTTTTGTGCACTAGATTATCTTTATAAAGTTTTGCTTGAAATTCGTGAATCTGAAAATTGTGATGAAGTACTTTATCGAGTGATTCACAATGGATCTTTGAATAGAAAGCATGATTGCAATGATCACAGTATAAATTCTATTAATTTCAATTGTGCTTATAATATGCCAAACCCTAAGCTTGGGATGCTAGTTTTGCTATGTCTACTACTTGTTGCAATGATCATGATTGGGGTGATTCTTGTTATGATCTTGAAAATTTATTTAAGCCCCATGATGAATATGAGATTGATAATAGTGTTTGCAATATTATTGAAAGTGGGTTTGGGAGAGTGTCAACTTTAGATCCCACATATTTGGAGAATGTTCAATCTTATGAAATTTTTGATAAAAGTGGGTTTGGAGAGGTCATGACTTTAGTTAATGTTAACCCCACTATTTTGGAAGAGTGTCAACTTTGCATGCATGTGGATCGTGTTGAAAATATTTTATGTGGTAGCTATTTTGTTGAATTTGTGTATGATCCTACATGTAATTATTATTAGAGAGGAAAATATGGTGGTAGAAATTTTCATGTTACTAAATTACCTCTCGTTATGTTGAGATTGCTATTGTTTCTTTCCGCTTCCTTGCATATGCTAGTATTTGCTTGCCTTGATAATTTGTTTGCCTATAAGATTCCTATGCATAGTAAGTATGTTCTACTTAGATGTGTTTGTCACATGTTTTATGATGCTCTCTTTGTGCTTCAATTCTTGTCTTTCATGTGAGCATCGTTGAAATCTTATGCCTAGCTATAAGGCTTTAAAGAAAAGCGCTTGTTGGGAGACAACCCAATATTTTTCCTTGCTTTTATTTAGTAAATAACTTTTATAGCCTATGTTTTGGTTGTGTTTTTTGTTTTTAATTAGTGTTTGTGCCAAGTAGAACCGTTGGGAAGACTTGGGGAAAGTCTTTTTGATCTTGCTGTAGAAAACAGAAACTTTAGCGCTCACGAGAATCGCTACCATTTTTATTTGGAAGGTGATATTTAGTTAATTATTTTTGCAGATGATTAATAGAAAAATTCCTCACGTCCAGAAATTTATTTTAGAATTTTTTGGGTTCCAGAACTTGCGTTAGCTACAGATTACTACATACTGTTCTGTTTTTGACAGATTCTGTTTTTCTTGCGTTGTTTGCTTATTTTGATAAATCTATGGCTAGTAAAAGAGTTTATAAACCATAGAGAAGTTGGAATACAGTAGGTTTAACACCAATATGAATAAATAATGAGTTCATTACAGTACCTTGAAGTGGTGTTTTGTTTTCTTTCGCTAACGGAGCTCACGAGATTTTCTATTTTGAGTTTTGTGTCGTGAAGTTTTCAAGTTTTGGGTAAAGATTTGATGGATTATGGAACAAAGAGTGGCAAGAGCCTAAGATTGGGGATTCCCTTGGCACCCCAAGGTTAAATCCAAGGACACAAAAAAGCCTAAGCTTGGGGATGACCCGAAAGGCATCCCCTCTTTCGTCTTCGTCTATCAGTAACTTTACTTGGAGCTATATTTTTATTCACCACATGATATGTGTTTTGCTTGGAGCGTCTTGTATGATTTGAGTCTTTGCTTTCTAGTTTACCACAATCATCCTTGCTGTACACACCTTTTGAGAGAGACTCACATGAATTGAAATTTATTAGAATAATCTATGTGCTTCACTTATATCTTTTGAGCTATATAGTTTTTCCTCTAGTACTTCACTTATATCTTTTAGAGCACGGTGGTGGATTTGTTTTATAGAAACTATTGTTCTCTCATGCTTCACTTATATTATTTTGAGGGTCCTTTAGAACAACATGGCAATAATAAAAACTTTCATATAAGTGCATTGAATATAATGAGAAGTTTGATACTTGATAATTGTTTTGAGATATGGAGATGGTGATATGAGAGTCATGCTAGTTGAGTAGTTGTGAATTTGAGAAATACTTGTGTTGAAGTTTTTGATTCCCGTAGCATGCACGTATGGTGAACCGTTATGTGATGAAGTTGGAGCATGATTTATTTATTGATTGTCTTCCTTATGAGTGGCGGCCGGGGACGAGCGATGGTCTTTTCCTATCAATCTATCCCCCTAGGAGCATGCGCGTAATACTTTATTTCGATAACTAATAGATTTTTGCAATAAGTATGTGAGTTCTCTATGACAAGTCCATGGATTATAGGCACTCTCAACCTTCCACCACTGCTAGCCTCTCTAGTATCGCGCAACTTTCGCCGGTACCATAAACCCACCATATACCGTCCTGAAAACAGCCACTATACCTACCTATTATGGCATTTCCATAGCCATTCCGAGATATATTGCCATGCAACTTTCCACCATTCCGTTATTATGACACGCTTCATCATTGTCATATTGCTTGCATGATCATGTAGTTGACATCGTATTTGTGGCAAAGCCGCCGTTCATAATTCTTTCATACATGTCACTCATGCATCATTGCACATCCCGGTACACCGCTGGAGGCATTCACATAGAGTCATATTTTGTTATAAGTATTGAGTTGTAATTCTTGAGTTATAAGTAAATAAAGTGTGATCATCATCATTATTAGAGCATTGTCCCAAGTGATGAAAGGATGGTGGAGACTATGATTCCCCCACAAGTCGGGATGAGATTCCGGACGAAAAATAAAAAAGAAAAGAAAAAAGAGGCAAAAAAAAGAAAAGAAAGAATGCCCAAATTAAAAAATGAGAGAAAAAGAGAGAAGGGACAATGTTACTATCCTTTTCCACACTTGTGCTTCAAAGTAGCACCATGTTCTTCATATAGAGAGTCTCCTATGATATCACTTTCATATACTAGTGGGAATTTTTCATTATAGAACTTGGCTTGTATATTCCAATGATGGGCTTCCTCAAAATTCCATAGGTCTTCGTGAGCAACCAAGTTGGATGCACACCCACTTAGTTTCTTTTCTTGAGATTTCATATACTTATAGCTCTAGTGCATCCGTTGCATGGCAATCCCTACTCACTCACATTGATAACTATTAAGGGAATCTCCATAGCCTGTTGATACGCCTAGTTGATGTGAGACTATCTTCTCCTTTTTGTCTTCTCCACAACCACCATTCTATTCCACCATAGTGCTATATCCATGGCTCACGCTCATATATTGCATGAATATAGAAAAAGTTTGAGAACATCAAAAGTATGAAACAATTGCTTGGCTTGTCATCGGGGTTGTGCATGATTTAAATATTTTGTGTGGTGAAGATAGAGCATAGCCAGACTATATGATTTTGTAGGGATAACTTTCTTTGGCCATGTTATTTTGAGAAGACATAATTGCTTAGTTAGTATACTTGAAGTACTATTATTTTTATGTCAATATTAAATTTTATCTTGAATCTTTCGGATCTGAACATTCATGCCACAATAAAGAAAAATTCCATTGAGAATTATGTTAGAAAGCATTCCACATCAAAAATTCTTCTTTTATCATTTACCTACTCAAGGACGAGCAGGAATTAAGCTTGGGGATGCTTGATACTGTTGGGTACGTAGTAATTTCAAAAAAATTCCTACGCACACGCAAGATCATGGTGATGCATAGCAATGAGAGGGGAGAGTGTTGTCCACGTACCCTCTTAGACCGAAAGCGGAAGCGTTAGCACAACGCGGTTGATGTAGTCGTACGTCTTCACGATCCAACCGATCAAGTACCGAACGTACGGCACCTCCGAGTTCAGCACACCTTCAGCCCGATGACGTCCCTCGAACTCCGATTCAGCCGAGTGTTGAGGGAGAGTTTTGTCAGCACGACGGCGTGGTGACAATGTTGATGTTCTACCTACGCAGGGCTTCGCCTAAGCACCGCTATAGTATTATCGAGGTGGACTATGGTGGAGGGGGGCACCGCACACGGCTAAGAGATCAATGATCAATTGTTGTGTCTATGGGGTGCCCCCTGCCCCCGTATATAAAGGGGGGGTGCGGCCGACCATAGGAGGAGGCGCGCCGGAGGAGTCCTACTCCCACCGGGAGTAGGACTCCCCTCCTTTTTCTTAGTTGGATTAGGACTTGGGGGGGAAGGAAGAGAGAGGGGAAAGGAAAGGGGGGCGCCGTCCCCCTCCTTGTCCAATTCGGACTTGGGGGGGAGGGGCGTGCGGCTGCCCCTTGGCCGCCTCTCCACTTCCTCCACTTGGGCCCATAAGGCCCAATAGCCTCCGGGGGGTTCCGGTAACCCCTCCGGTACTCCGGTAAAATCACTATTTCACCCGGAACACTTCCGATATCCAAACATAGGCTTCCAATATATCAATCTTCATGTCTCGACCATTTCGAGACTCCTCGTCATGTCCGTGATCACATCCGGGACTCCGAACAACCTTCGGTACATCAAAACACATAAACTCATAATAAAACTATCATCGTAACATTAAGCGTGCGGACCCTACGGGTTTGAGAACTATGTAGACATGACCGAGACACATCTCCGGTCAATAACCAATAGCGGAACCTGGATGCTCATATTGGCTCCTACATATTCTACGAAGATCTTTATTGGTCAGACCGCATAACAACATATGTTGTTCCCTTTGTCATCGGTATGTTACTTGCCCGAGATTCGATCATCGGTATCATCATACCTAGTTCAATCTCGTTACCAGCAAGTCTCTTTACTCGTTTTGTAATACGTCATCCCACAACTAACTCATTAGTTGCAATGCTTGCAAGGCTTAAGTGATGTGCATTACCGAGAGGGCCCAGAGATACCTCTCCGACAATCGGAGTGACAAATCCTAATCTCGAAATACGCCAACCCAACAAGTACCTTCGGAGACACCTGTAGAGCACCTTTATAATCACCCAGTTACGTTGTGATGTTTGGTAGCACACAAAGTGTTCCTCCGGTAAACGGGAGTTGCATAATCTCATAGTCATAGGAACATGTATAAGTCATGAAGAAAGCAATAGCAACATACTAAACGATCGTGTGCTAAGCTAACGGAATGGGTCATGTCAATCACATCATTCTCCTAATGATGCAATCCTGTTAATCAAATGACAACTCATTTTCTATGGTTAGGAAACATAACCATCTTCGATTAACAAGCTAGTCAAGTAGAGGCATACTAGTGACACTCTGTTTGTCTATATATTCACACATGTATTATGTTTCTTGTTAATACAATTCTAGCATGAATAATAAACATTTATCATGATATAAGGAAATAAATAATAACTTTATTATTGCCTCTAGGGCATATTTCCTTCAGTCTCCCACTTGCACTAGAGTCAATAATCTAGATTACACCGTAATGATTCTAACACCCATGGAGCTTTGGTGATGATCATGTTTTGCTCGTGGAAGTGGCTTAGTCAACGGGTCTGCAACATTCAGATCCGTATGTATCTTGCAAATTTCTATGTCTCCCACCTAGACTAGATCCCGGATGGAATTGAAGCGTCTCTTGATGTGCTTGGTTCTCTTGAGAAATCTAGATTCCTTAGCTAAGGCAATTGCTCCAGTATTGTCACAAAAGATTTTCATTGGACCCCATGCACTAGGTATGACACCTAGATCGAATATGAACTCTTTCATCCAGACTCCTTCATTTGCTGCTTCCGAAGCAGCTATGTACTCCTCTTCACACGTAGATCCTACCACGACGCTTTGTTTAGAACTACACCAACTGACAGCTCCACCGTTCAATGTAAACACGTATCCGGTTTGCGATTTAGAATCGTCCGAATCAGTGTCAAAGCTTGCATCAACGTAACCATTTATGATGAGCTCTTTGTCACCTCCATAAACGAGAAATATATCCTTAGTCCTTTTCAGGTACTTCAGGATGTTCTTGACCGCTGTCCAGTGATCCACTCCTGGATTGCTTTGGTACCTCCCTGCTAGACTTATAGCAAGGCACACATCAAGTCTGGTACACAGCATTGCATACATGATAGAGCCTATGGCTGAAGCATAGGGAACATCTTTCATTTTCTCTCTATCTTTTGCAGTGGTCGGGCATTGAGTCTTACTCAACTTCACACCTTCTAACACAGGCAAGAACCCTTTCTTTGCTTGATCCATTTTGAACTTCTTCAAAACTTTGTCAAGGTATGTGCTTTGTGAAAGTCCAATTAAGCGTCTTGATCTATCTCTATAGATCTTAATGCCCAATATATAAGCAGCTTCACCGAGGTCTTTCATTGAAAAAACTCTTATTCAAGTATCCCTTTATGCTATCCAGAAATTCTATATCATTTCCAATCAGCAATATGTCATCCGCATATAATATCAGAAATGCTACAAAGCTCCCACTCACTTTCTTGTAAATACAGGCTTCTCCAAAAGTCTGTATAAAACCAAATGCTTTGATCACACTATCAAAGCGTTTATTCCAACTCCGAGAGGCTTGCACCAGTCCATAAATGGATCGTTGGAGCTTGCACACTTTGTTAGCTCCCTTTGGATCGACAAAACCTTCCGGTTGCATCATATACAACTCTTCTTCCAGAAATCCATTCAAGAATGCAGTTTTGACATCCATCTACCATATTTCATAATCATAAAACACGGCAATTGCTAACATGATTCGGACAGACTTAAGCATCGCTACGGGTGAGAAGGTCTCATCGTAGTTAATCCCTTGAACTTGTTGAAAACCTTTTGCAACAAGTCGAGCTTTGTAGATAGTAACATTACCGTCAGCGTCAGTCTTCTTCTTGAAGATCCATTTATTCTCAATTGCTCGCCAATCATCGGGCAAGTCAACCAAAGTCCACACTTTGTTCTCATACATGGATCCCATCTCAGATTTCATGGCTTCAAGCCATTTTGCGGAATCTGGGCTCACTGATGAAGCTATGTACCTAGGGTAGGGGCATGGACCTGTCCTAAGTACCCTATCCAAGGACATCCCTAGAAGAAGTCACCTTTCAATCGACTTGGAGGTATCCCACTCGACGGATTCAAGACACTCGACCACGAAGCAATCACTCGACCAAGATCCAACCACTCGACTGCCAGGAGATCTAAAGTCACCCTGCACGCAAACGGTCGGTCATTAAGTAGCTTTTATGATCATCATACCACTTTATTAGGGGCGTTACCAGTAACCCCCAGTCTTAATGTACTTTAAACCCTGCATTACTGAGGGCTGGAGGGGCCTGGCGAACTCTATATAAGCCACCCCCCTCCTCAGTATCAAGGGTTCGCACCCCTGTTATTCATACACACATAATTCAGTCGACCGCCTCCGGGCACCGAGACGTAGGGCTGTTACTTCCTCCGAGAAGGGCCTGAACTCGTAATCCTCGTGTGCTTACAACTCCTCCATAGCTAAGATCTAGCCTCTCCATACATACCCCCCTACATCACTGTCAGAGTTAGAACCACGACAGTTGGCGCCCACCGTGGGGCTAGGAGTCTTAGCGCCTAGTTGGAGAAGTTGCGATTTTTTCCGATCTCCTTGATCATGGTTTCGGGCGGAGCTTTGGTGGAGGGCCGCGAGATCCGTCTCGGCGCGCTCACGTTCATCGCCGACGACTCCGCTTGGCTTCAGGAGGCTCCACTCAACGTCGACGCGCTCCTCGTCCGCGGGGCGACGCACTTTCACGCATGCGTCCGTGGTGTCCTCCTGCGGCAGCCGTCGACCCAGTATCGGTCAGCTCCTGTGGCATCTCCCTGCCCTGTTTCTCGCCGGCGCAAGCGCTCCGATCGGTCGAGGCTTCAGAGGTGGGTGAGGCATGCGGTGGCCTGCCAGTCGGCCACCCCACAAGTTGCGGCAATTGAGCCCAACGAATCCCTTTATGGCCTGTTCGACTGGCTCCGCAGAGACTGCATCCGAATCCGACAGCAGTGACCCAGCTGCAGAGGTTCTGGTGATCGATGGGCCACACAGTCCTCCCGGTTTCCCCCACGCTGACGGAGGCGCGGATGGGGGCGACCCGTCGCGTCCTCACGAGGAGTATCTCCCCAAGCCTCTCACGTCGTTGCAGCGGGAGGAGCTTCGCCGCCGGAACATGGATGCACTCCACACTCCTATCGTTGGAGAAACCCCCGAGGCCCAAGCCTTGGAGGACGCGCGCTTGGCTAACTTGGCCGAGCGCACTCGACTGGAGAATCTCCAGCGAATACTCAACGAGCGAGCGCGTCAACAGGCTCCAGAATCCAGTCGACGTCAACTCTTTCCGCCCCCGCAGGTATATCGTACTCCGATTTAGAATTTGGCGGCTGCGGCCCGTATAGCAGAGTCGATTCAGCCCTCCCAGTCAGAGGCTGGCAGAGGCTTGTTGCAAATCAGAGTGTTGCTCCGGGCAGCGGGAGACCAGAATTCCGCTGTTTCTCAGTCGCGGAACAGGATCCACAGTCGATCTGTTGCAGCGGATACAGTCCAGTCGGCTGACAGCCCAAGATCGCCTCCGAGGCGTGAGGGACGTGGAGACCGGCGTAATCAGTACAGAAGGAATGAGCAGTATGATCACCGATTCGATCGTGATGATCGATGTCGAGTGCCAACCCCTCCCCCGAGGAGTGGATCATATGTGCCTCGACAGCAGGTTGACAGACGCCCTCATAGTGTTGGGCGGAGAATTCCAGTCGACCCCAGGGAACAAGGCTTTGATGCGAGATCCATTCTCGTTCAAGGTTTGGTCGACAAGAATAGAGATCACCGAGAAGGCCACGACAGAGATGCGCCTACCAGTAGCAGAGTACATGTTTCAGGGCCGGAGTGTTTCAGTCGAGCCATCAGAGCCACTGTAATTCCTCCCAACTTCAGGTTAGCGACTGGAGTTAATAAGTTCACTGGTGAGTCCAAGCCCGATACTTGGCTCGAAGATTACCGAGTGGCTGTCCAGATTGGCGGTGGGAATGATGAGGTAGCCATGAAGCACCTGCCTCTCATGTTAGAAGGCTCGTCCAGAGCGTGGCTGAATCAGTTAGCACCCAGCAGCATTTACACTTGGGAGGATCTCTCCCGAGTGTTTGTCACCACATTTGAAGGAACATGCAAGCGATCTGCAGGCCTTATGGAATTGCGGTCTTGCGTGCAGAAACCGAATGAAACTCTGAGGGATTACATCCAGATGTGGATCACATTGCATCACATAGTTGAAAATGTACCAGATCATCAAGCAGTTTGTGCCTTTAAAGAAGGCGTTAAGTACAGAGAATTGAATTGAAGTTCGGTCGAACCGGAGAGATGTCTCTGAATCGGATGATGGAGATTGCCACCAAATACGCTAATGGTGAAGATGAGGATCGACTCCGGAGTGGCAAGCATAAAGCAGTCGCCCAGGAAACCGGAGGAAATTCCAATCGGAAACAGAAGCGGAAAGCCGAGCCAGCCGCTCCTGGGGAGGCCCTGGCCGTAACCCAGGGAAAATTTAAGGGAAAACCCAAAGGAACTTGGAACCCCAAGAAAGTTAAAGACCAAGATGGAAATGATGTTTTGGATCTACCATGTCACATCCACACCAAGAAAGATGAAGAGGGTAAACTCATTTACCCAAAGCATACCACTCGGCAGTGTCGGCTTCTGATCTAGCAGTTTCAGGGCAAGCAGTCCAAAGATAAGGAAAAGGAGTCAGACAAAGTTGAGGACAAGGAAGATAGTGATGATGGGTACCCCCAGGTCAATTCCACCCTAATGATTTTTGCTGATGTTGAGAGCAAAAGTCGACTGAAGGTTATTAACCGTGAGGTAAATATGGTTGCTCCGGCAACACCCAATTATCTGAAGTGGTCCTACACTGCCATCACATTCGACCAGTCTGATCACCCTACGCACATTGCCACCCCTGGGAGGCAAGCTCTGGTGGTCGATCCAATTGTCGAAGGCACTCGACTGACCAAAGTCCTGATGGATGGAGGCAGCGGTTTGAACATACTGTATGGAGAAACATTGAAAGGGATGGGCATTCCGATGTCTAGGCTCAGTACCAGTAACATGATTTTCCATGGAGTCATTCCTGGGAAGAAAGCCGAGTCACTCGGCCAAATTGCTCTTGATGTGGTTTTCGGTGATTCCAAGAATTACCGCAAGGAAAAGTTGACATTCGAAGTTGTGGATTTCCAAAGTGCTTATCACGCCATTTTGGGCAGGCTAGCTTATGCACGCTTCATGGCTCGACCATGTTATGTGTATCTCAAATTGAAGATGCCTGGTCCCAAAGGTGTGATCACTGTTACAGGCAACCGGAAGAAAGCAGAAGAGTGTTTTCAGAAAGGCTTAAAGATTGCCGATGCTCAGATGGCAGTGGTCGAGCTGCAAGAGTATCAGAAGACTGCAGATCCGAGTGAGTTGCTACGAGCTAAGAAGCCTGCTTCAGAATTAGCTTTTCAGTCGTCCGGTGAAATGAAGGCAGTTCACATTCACCCGACTGATCCAAATGCTGCTCTGACTCACATATCAACGACGCTCGACTCCAAATAGGAAGAAGCGCTCGTCCAGTTCCTCCGTGAGAACTGGGACATCTTCGCATGGAAGCCTGCTGACATGCCTGGAGTTCCCAGGGGGCTAGCTGAGCACCATCTACGAGTCGACCCAAAATTTAAACCTGTGAAAGAACATCTTCGACGGTCCGCCGTCCAGAAGAGGAAGGCCATTGGCGAGGAGGTGGCTCGGCTCTTAGCAGCGGAGTTCATCCGAGAAATTTACCACCCCGAGTGGCTCGCCAATGTTGTCATGGTCCCCAAGAAGGACAAGTCACTTCGCATGTGCATTGATTTCAAGCATATCAATCGGGCCTGCCCGAAAGATCATTTTCCTCTCCCCCGCATCGACCAGATAGTCGACTCGACTGCGGGATGTGAGCGTTTGTCTTTTCTAGATGCCTATTCCGGGTACCATCAGATCCGTCTATACGGGCCCGACGAGATCAAAACAGCTTTCATCACTCCATTCGGGTGCTTCTGTTATGTCACCATGCCGTTCGGCCTCAAGAATGTCGGAGCCACGTTCATGAGGATGATTCAGAAGTGTTTGCTCACTCAAATCAGTCGGAATGTGGAGGAATACATGGATGATATTGTGGTTAAGTCACGGAAGGGTTCCGACCTGCTGACTGACCTTGCCGAAACCTTTGCCAACCTCAGGAGGTATGATATCAAGCTCAATCCGTCAAAGTGCACATTCGGAGTTCCAGGTGGGAAGTTACTCGGTTTTCTCGTTTCCGAACGGGGAATCGATGCCAATCCTGAAAAAATTGGTACTATACTCTGGATGGAACGTCCTGTGCGTGTGCATGACGTCCAGAAGCTTACAGGATGCTTGGCCGCTTTAAGTCGATTCATCTCTCGCCTCGGTGAAAAGGCATTGCATCTTTACCGACTGATGAATAAGTCCGACAAGTTCGAGTGGACTCCAGAAGCTGATGCAGCATTTACAGAGCTCAAAGCTCTGCTCTCCACCCAGCCGGTGCTTGCTGCCCCAATCAGCAAGGAGCCTTTGCTGCTTTACATGGCAGCCACAGGACAAGTTGTCAGTATAGTACTTACGGTCGAGCGGGAAGAAGAAGGAAAGGCCTTCAAAGTTCAGCGCCCGATATATTATGTTTCTGAAGTTTTGACTCCTTCAAAGCAAAGATATCCTCATTACATGAAGCTTGTATATGGGATTTATATGACCACGAAGAAGGTTGCACATTACTTCTCTGATCATTCCATTACAGTCGTCAGCGACGCTCCACTATCAGAGATTTTGCACAACAGAGATGCAACTAGTCAAGTGGCCAAATGGGCGATTGAACTTCTTCCCCTAGATATCAAGTTTGAGGCAAAGAAAGCTATCAAGTCCCAAGAAATTGCAGATTTCGTCGCCGAGTGGATTGAACAGCAACTTCTGACTCAAGTTCACTCGGAGCACTGGACCATGTTCTTCGATGGATCTAAGATGATGAATGGTTCCGGTGCTGGGGTAGTATTGGTTTCCCCCAGAGGAGATAAGCTCAGATATGTTCTCCAGATTCACTTCGATTCCTCCAATAACGAAGCAGAATATGAAGCACTTTTGTATGGGTTGCGCATGGCCATTTCACTCGGCGTTCATCGCCTCATGGTCTATGGCGACTCAGATTTGGTGGTTAATCAGGTGATGAAGGAGTGGGACGTCAGAAGTCCAGCTATGACTGGTTATTGCAATGCAGTGAGAAAGTTAGAGAAGAAATTCGAGGGGTTAGAGCTTCATCACATCCCTCGACTGAAAAATCAAGCGGCTGATGATTTGGCAAAGATAGGCTCCAAGAGAGAAGCCATCCCCAGCAATGTGTTTTTGGAACACATCCACTCGCCATCAGTCCAAGAAGATCCTTTTACAGATGAAGCCCCGCAGCCAAAGAGTGCCACAGATCCGACTGAAGTTGAAATTCCGGCAGTGGTCGACCTAATCATGGAAGTTTTGGCAATCACCCCCGACTGGACGATACCATACATCGCGTATATCCTGAGAAAGGAACTCCCGGAGGACGAAGATGAGGCTCGACAGATCGTCCGTCGATCCAAGGCCTTTACAGTCATAAAGGGACAGTTGTATAGAGAAAGCGCGACTGGAGTCGGTCAGAAGTGTATAACACCAGAAGAAGGTCAGGTAATCCTTGATGATATCCACTTGGGTACCTGTGGTCATCATGCGTCCTCTCGGACCATTGTGGCTAAAGCATACCGGGCGGGATTTTACTGGACAAGAGCGAATGAAATGGCAAAAGAGATAGTCGACAAGTGTGAAGGGTGCCAGTTCTACTCCAACATGTCACACAAGCCTGCATCAGCCCTGAAGACCATTCCACTCGTCTGGCCCTTCGCTGTTTGGGGACTCGACATGGTTGGCCCATTGAGAACAGGCAGGAGCGGTTTCACACATGTGCTTGTGGCAGTCGACAAGTTTACCAAATGGATTGAAGCTAAGCCTATCAAGAATCTTGATGCTTGCACTGCTCTCAGTTTCGTCAGGGAGTTAACATTCAGATATGGAGTCCCGCATAGCATCATCACCGACAATGGGTCAAACTTTGATTCAGACAAGTTCAGAGCTTTTTGCGCCTCTCAAGGCACCCGAGTCGACTATGCATCGGTCGCCCACCCCTAGTCGAATGGACAAGCAGAAAGGGCAAATGGTCTGATTCTCAAAGGACTAAAGCCTCGGCTGATGCGTGATCTCAAGCACGCAGCATGCGCTTGGGTCGACGAGCTTCCGTCAGTTCTGTGGGGATTGAGGACCAACCCGAATCGGTCGACTGGAAGAACTCCGTTCTTTTTGGTTTACGGAGTGGAAGCAGTCCTGCCGAGTGATCTACTTCACAATGCACCCCGAGTCGAGCTTTATACCGAAGATGAAGCAGAACAAGCCCGGCAAGACGCAGTCGACCTCCTGGAAGAAGAAAGAGAAATGGCTATGATCCGATCGACCATTTATCAGCAAGACTTGCGTCGATTCCATGCCAGAAATGTGAAGAGTCGAGCCTTCCAAGAAGGAGATTTGGTCCTCTGAATGGATCAACAGAAACCACACAAGCTCGCTCCTACTTGGGAAGGTCCCTTCATCGTCACCAGAGTCCTCCACAATGGAGCGTATCACCTTTACAATCTCGATCGCCAGATCGATGAGCCACGAGCTTGGAATGCGGAACTGCTCGGCCCCTTTTACACTTGAATTCTCACTCGAATGAGATGTTATAAGAAAAACTTCTGTAGTCTATTTATCAAAGACAAGAGTGTTACAATTTTTCCTATAATTGTTGTCGCCTTTGTTTGCGTGTGAAATCCCCCAGTGGGTGGCTTAGCTGCGAATCCGTTTCGCCTAAGTTTGTAAAAAAATCCTACCGAGTGGTGAGCCAGACTGCCACTCGGAGGCTTAGCTGCAGCCCAGTGTTCGCCTAAGTTTGTAAAAAAAATCCTACCGAGTGGTGAGCCAGACTCCCACTCGGAGGCTTAGCCGCAGCCCAGTGCTCACCTAAGTGTTTAAAAATCCTACCGAGTGGTGAGCCAGACTCCCACTCAGAGGCTTAGCTGCAGCCCAGTGCTCGCCTAAGTATTTAAAAATCCTACCGAGTGGTGAGCCAGACTCCCACTCGGAGGCTTAGCCGCAGCCCACTGCTCGCCTAAGTGTTTAAAAATCCTACCGAGTGGTGAGCCAGACTCCCACTTGGAGGCTTAGCTGCAGCCCAGTGCTCGCCTAAGTATTTAAAAATCCTACTGAGTGGTGAGCCAGACTCCCACTCGGAGGCTTAGCTGCAACCCAGTGCTTGCCTAAGTATTTAAAAATCCTACAGAGTGGTGAGCTAGACTCCCACTCGGAGGCTTAGCTGCAGCCCAGTGCTCGCCTAAGTGTTTAAAAATCCTACCGAGTGGAGAGCAAACCTCCCACTCGGAGGCTTAGCTGCAGTCCAGTACTCGCCTAAATTTGAAAAAATCCTACCGAGTGGAAAGCAGACCTCCCACTCGGAGGCTTAGCTGCAGTCCAGTACTCGCCTAAGTTTGAAAAAATCCTACCGAGTGGAGAGCAGACCTCCCACTCGGGGGCTTAGCTGCAGTCCAGTACTCGCCTAAGTTTTTAAAATCCTACCGAGTGGAGAGCAGACCTTCCACTCGGGGGCTTAGCTGCAGCCCAGTGCTCGCCTAAGTACGGAACACATCCCAATCCGCAAGGACGACGAGGTGCAAATCGACTGCTACCTTCTCCTTCGGAGCTGCACCACAAATACAAAGTTATTTCGAGTGAAGAACAAGTTCCACTCGACAGATAATTCATGAAGATATTCAACGATAAATCAAGTTCAAATAAGATCCAAAGGTCGTAGACCGCAGATCAAAGTACTCAAGCCTCCAGCTCGACAGAGTTTAATGGTTACAAAATCCACTCGGCATTCCGAGGCAAATTTAAAGTGAAGCATAAAAGTTTTTATTCCTTTGGCGGAGGACTGGAAGGGGCGACGAACTCGTCCATATCGATCCCGTCTGCAATGCGAGTGGCAGCAGCAATGAAAGTCTCCATGAAGTCTTGAAATTTGTGCTTCCTGGTATTGGCAACTTGGATGGCGGCCAACTTTTCTTCTCGCGCCTCCTTGCAGTGGACGCGGACTAGAGACAGAGCGACGTCAGCGCCACATCTAGCAGAAGATTTCTTCCATTCCGCCACTCGACCTGGGACTTCATTCAGTCGAGTCATCATGGACTCGAGGTCATTCTGAAGCGTCGTCCTAGGCCAGAGCAATGTGTCGATCCGCGACATCGCAACCTTCAACCGAGCAAGATAGTCAACAACGCCGGCAACACGAGATTCCAGTCGGAGCACGTTGATAGCAGCCTCATCCTTCACTGGAGAATTGATGGGGTCCAAGTCTGTCTCCACTCGACTGGTCTCCTCTTCGAAGTTCTGGCAGAATTATGTAAACACAATTCAAGGATAAGTCAGTGGCTCTATGCAGGTTTGGTAACTGCAAGTCAGTCGGGCCGGAGTAATTACCCTCGAGCATGACGAACAGCTTCTTGGCGAGTCCACCGAGATAAGCCTCCAAATCATTCCTCTTCCCCGCCAGTTCACTTGCCTTGTCATTCATAGCCATATTGCCATTCTTCAGACGGCTGACCTCTTGATTAGCCGCGTCGAGAGCAGTTTTCAGCCTGGAGTTTTCCTTTTCAAGAGTACCGACTGAAGCCAGTTTTTCTTCAGCAAGCTTTGTTTTGTTCAGGGCCTCCTTCTGCGCTTCGGCAAGGTCTTGATCCTTCTTCTTCAGAGCCTCCTCCATTTTGTCTGCGAAACAGCAAGTGAGATCAACATCGAGGACGGCCAGAAAGAAAGGACAGTCGACAAAAGCTCACCAGCCATACCTTTTGCTTCGTCCCTCGCCTTCTGCAAGTTCTCCTGAGCAAGCTTGAGTATTCTATAGTCTCACCTAAATAGCTTGGCGTAATCATGGTCATAGCTGTTTCCTGTGTGAAATTTCTGCAAAAAATCAATCGACAAACATCCAAGATAAGTTGCTTCTGAGTAACCAAGAGACAATGATGGCGTTTCTAAGACTACAGCCGAATCAAAAACATTCGACAATAGTCTCGGGGACTACACCCAGTGGGTGCACTCAGCATGCCCCCACTGGTTCAACCAAAAAAAATCGACTGCCCGCAGTCGACCGTGTACAGTTCCATTCGACATGGCCTGACCAGACCGAGTGAAGAAGTTCAACTAAAGCAACACAATATAAAGACTATAGTCGACTGCCAGTAGTCCACCGTAGTCTCAGGGACTACACCCAGTGGGTGCACTTAGCGTGCCCCCACTCGTCAAAAATATTAATAGACACACCCAGTGGGCGTACAGATATAAAGATCTCCGGAAAAGAGATTCTTCAGATAGCATACCCTAACAGAACAAGCGGTGAATCGACTGACCTGGACATTGCTCTGAAGAGCTGAACTCGCGTCATAAGCTGCTTGGCTGGCTTCCTGAACCACCTTCACTTGCTCCATCATGATCCCCGCCTGGCGTATAGCCTCTTTAGCGGCACCCACTTGGTCCTCAGGGACGTGGTGTGTGGCAAAAAGCGAAGGCGGATTTGCAGTCGACATCGAAGGCCGGACACTCGTCAGAGGTACAACGAAGGTCACAGAAGCCCGAGTGGTATCACCACCCTCCCGGACTACGGCCTCAGGCGCCGAAGTAGTTTGTGGGGTCTTGCCAGCCGGCACCCTCCTGTTCCTTCGCGCCCTCAGCGGCACTTCGTCGTCATCATCAGGAGGTCAATGACATGAGGAGGAGCTACAAGAAAAATCCAATAGACCGGAATTATAAGAAATCGTCAGTCGACTAAAGGCAGAGCATCAGTAATCGTACCGGGGTTGGAGGTAACAGCGTCTTCCATCTCTTGATCATCATCCTTGGCGGAGATCTCTGAGGTGGCAGCACTGCAAATTTCGAAAGTCAGTCAGCTTATTCAATAAGTCGACCAAGAGTCCGTCACGTTCAACAAAGGAAAACAAATTCTACTATTACCCAGAAATGGTGGGGACAGTCATCTTCATCTTGGGCAGAGCCTTGGGTGCCTTGGACGGCGTTGCGCGCGGGTGCTTGGGAGCTTTTTCTGTCGGCACTGGAGATGAGGTCCGAGGGCGCTTCGACGACTGCCCAACAAGGTCAGTCGCCTTACCACGTTCCCGCGCAGGGTCGTGTGTAAGCTTGGATCGCCGTTCCGAGCGGGGAGGTTCGACTTCTTCCTCCTCCTCTTCACTGGAGTCGTCATCGTCATCCCCCTCTCCTTCGCCGTCAAATTCCCACTCTTCTCTCTCATCTCCACTTTCGCCTCCGCTCGCCTCTCCTTCCTCAGCCTGCTCCTGTGCGCCATTGGGTGTCGGGTACATCTCAGTAATGGCCTAGAGGACAGCAAACAAGACAAAAGTCAATCGACTGATCCAAAGAGAACAAATAAAGAAAGCAAGATCACAGTCGGAAACGCAAGGTCAGACCTTGTCCACTTCGTATGTTTGGTCGAGTGGAGGAATCCTCCTAGCTCCTCGGGGGTTGTCCTTGTTCCCTGTGATACTCGTCAGCCACCCTTCCAACATCTCGTCAGTGACCTCCTCTGGGTGAATCCGAGTGGTGTCTTCGAGACCCGAGTATAGCCACATCGGGTGGTCGCGAGCCTGAAGCGGTTGGATGCGCCTCCGAAGGAAGACTTCCAACAAGTCCATGCCAGTCACACCCTCGCGGACAAGCTGAACCACTCGACCGACCAGCACCTTGACTTGCGCCTTTTCCTCTGGCGTCACTTTTAGAGAGGCAGGTTTTTGCGCTCGATTCAGAGAAAAAGGGGGAAGCCCAGTCGACTGTCCTGGGGTCACCTGGTCTTTACAGTAAAACCAAGTCGACTGCCACCCGTGGACTGACCCGGGAAAAGTGATAGATGGAAAGGAACTTTTTCCCCTCATCTGGATCGCCAGGCCCCCGCACAGCTGGATCACCTGCGTCCGTTCGTCACTCGACTTGGCCTTCTTGACCGACTGAGAGCGGCAAGTGAAGATGTGCTTGAAGAGTCCCCAGTGGGGGCGGCAACCCAAGAAGTTTTCACACAAGGAAATGAAAGCAGCAAGATACACAATAGAATTGGGAGTAAAGTGATGGAGCTGCGCTCTGAAGAAGTTCAAGAAGCTCCGGAAAAAGGATGAGGAGGCAGAGAGAATCCGTGATCGATATGGGTGGTGAGGAGGACGCACTCACCATCAAGAGGCTGGGGTTCGACTTCTTTCCCCGGGAGACGCGCAGATTCGTGGGGAATGAATCCCCCCTCGACCAGATCATCGAGATCATCCTGCCGAATCGCCGACGGCATCCAGTTGCCCTGGATCCAATCCTTGGGCAGAGCAGTCCTCGAGGAAGATCCGCCCCGAGCGGACTTCTTCCCCTTCCCCTGCACTACCGCCTTCTTCGCGTGCTCCAGAGCCGACGTCTTCTCCTTCACCATCGTCACCGGCGAAGCTCGAACAGACCTACGGCACCAAGGTGAGAGCGGAGGTGGCGGTGGATCTTGTGAAGGAAGGGGGAAAAGTGAAGGCGCACTGTTCAGGGGTCCCGAGCCGGCAGCTTATAAGAGGTCGCTTCCGAGTGGCTGACTGGTAGGCCCAGGAAATCCCGTCAAATCCCGCGACAGGCGCATGCGCGGTACGTGGCGAAAAAGGTGGCGCGGGGATCATGGAGCTTCCGTCCTATCCCATCCGATTACTGCGGCCGCCCCCGTCCCGCGCGCTTCCTGAAATTCAAATCCCGCAAAATCCGCGGGCCGCAGAACAACTCGTCAAACAGAAGATCCCTTTCACACCGTCACTCGGAACTTCACCAGTAAAGAAATTCACTCGACAAGAGGCCAAGAATGGATCAAGGCGACTGAAAGAACTTGACGACGTCATCCGTGACAATTGATCCAAAACAAGACGTTCATATAACATGAAGAACCAGTCGGAAAGATCCCCAACTCCTTCCCCACTCGAACCTCGATCCATTCGGGGGCTAATGATGAAGCTATGTACCTAGGGTAGGGGCATGGACCTGTCCTAAGTACCCTACCCAAGGACATCCCTAGAATAAGTCACCTTTCAATCGACTTGGAGGTATCCCACTCGACGGATTCAAGACACTCGACCACGAAGCAATCACTCGACCAAGATCCAACCACTCGACTGCCAGGAGATCTAAATTCACCCTGCACGCAAATGGTCGGTCATTAAGTAGCTTTTATGGTCATCATAGCACTTTATTAGGGGCGTTACCAGTAACCCCCAGTCTTAATGTACTTTAAACCCTGCATTACTGAGGGCTGGAGGGGCCTGGCGAACTCTATATAAGCCACCCCCTCCTCAGTATCAAGGGTTCGCACCCCTGTTATTCATACACACATAATTCAGTTGACCGCCTCCGGGCACCGAGACGTAGGGCTGTTACTTCCTCCGAGAAGGGCCTGAACTCGTAATCCTCGTGTTCTTACAACTCCTCCATAGCTAAGATCTAGCCTCTCCATACATACCCCCCTACATCACTGTTAGAGTTAGAACCACGACACTCACCATCGCTTCTTCATAGTTCGTAGGTTCATCATCATCTAGTAGCATGACTTCCAGAACAGGATTACCGTACCACTCTGGTGCGGATCTTACTCTGGTTGATCTACGAGGTTCAGTAGCAACTTGATCTGAAGTTCCATGATCATCATCATTAACTTCCTCACTATTTGGTGTAGGTGTCACAGAAACCAGTTTCTGTGATGAACTACTTTCCAATAAGGGAGCAGGTACAGTTACCTCATCAAGTTCTACTTTCCTCCCACTCACTTCTTTCGAGAGAAACTCCTTCTCTAGAAAGGATCCATTCTTAGCAACGAATGTCTTGCCTTCGGATCTGTGATAGAAGGTGTACCCAACAGTCTCCTTTGGGTATCCTATGAAGACACATTTCTCCGATTTGGGTCCGAGCTTATCAGGTTGAAGTTTTTTCACATAAGCATCGCAACCCCAAACTTTAAGAAATGACAACTTTGGTTTCTTGCCAAACCGAAATTCATAAGGCGTCGTCTCAACGGATTTTGATGGTGCCCTATTTAACGTGAATGCGGCCGTCTCTAAAGCATAACCCCAAAACGATAGCGGTAAATCTGTAAGAGACATCATAGATCGCACCATATCAAGTAAAGTGCGATTACGACGTTCGGACACACCATTACGCTGTGGTCTTCCGGGTGGCGTGAGTTGCGAAACTATTCCGCATTGTTTCAAATGTAGACCAAACTCGTAACTCAAATATTCTCCTCCATGATCAGATCGTAGAAACTTTATTTTCTCGTTACGATGATTTTCAACTTCACTCTAAAATTCTTTGAACTTTTCAAATGTTTCAGATTTATGCTTCATCAAGTAGATATACCCATATCTGCTTAAATGATCTGTGAAGGTGAGAAAATAACGATATCCGCCATGAGCCTCAACATTCATCGGACCATATACATCTGTATGTATGATTTCCAACAAATCTATTGCTCTCTCCATAGTATCGGAGAACGGCGTTTTAGCCATCTTGCCCATGAGGCACGGTTCGCAAGTACCAAGTGATTCATAATCAAGTGGTTCCAAAAGTCCATCAGTATGGAGTTTCTTCATGCGCTTTACACCGATATGACCTAAACGGCAGTGCCATAAATAAGTTGCACTATCATTATCAACTCTGCATCTTTTGGTTTCAACCTTATGAATATGTGTATCACTACTATCGAGATTCATAAAAAATAGACCACTCTTCAAGGGTGCATGACCATAAAAGATATTACTTAAAGAAATAGAACAACCATTATTCTCTGATTTAAATGAATAACTGTCTCGCATCAAACAAGATCCAGATATAATGTTCATGCTCAACGCTGGCACCAAATAACAATTATTTAGGTCTAATACTAATCCCGAAGGTAGATGTAGAGGTAGCGTGCCGACCACGATCACATCGACTTTGGAACCATTTCCCACGCGCATCGTCACCTCGTCCTTTGCCAGTGTTCGCTTAATCCATAGTCCTTGTTTCGAGTTGCAAATATTAGCAACAGAACTAGTATCAAATACCTAGGTGCTACTGCGAGCTCTAGTAAGGTAAACATCAATAACATGTATATCACATATACCTTTGTTCACCTTGCCATCCTTCTTATCCGCCAAATACTTGGGGCAGTTCCGCTTCCAATGACCAGTCTGCTTGTAGTAGAAGCACTCAGTCTCAGGCTTAGGTCCAGACTTGGGTTTCTTCTCCTGAGCAGCAACTTGCTTGTTGTTCTTCTTGAAGTTCCCCTTCTTCTTTCCTTTACCCTTTTTCTTGAAACTGGTGGTCTTATTGACCATCAACACTTGATGCTCCTTCTTGATTTCTACCTCCGCAGCTTCTAGCATTGTGAAGAGCTCGGGAATTGTCTTATTCATCCTTTGCATATTATAGTTCATCACGAAGCTTTTGTAGCTTGGTGGCAGTGATTGAAGAACTCTGTCAATGACACTATCAACCGGAAGATTAACTCCCAGCTGAGTCAAGTGATTATGGTACCCAGACATTCTGAGTATGTGCTCACTAACAGAACTACTCTCCTCCATCTTGCAGCTGTAGAACTTATTGGAGACTTCATATCTCTCAATCCGGGCATTTGCTTGAAATATTAACTTCAACTCCTGGAACATCTCATATGCTCCATGACATTCAAAACGTCGTTGAAGTCCCGGTTCTAAGCCGTAAATCATGGCACACTGAACTATCGAGTAGTCATCAGCTTTGCTCTGCCAGGCGTTCTTAACGTGTGCAGTTGCATCAGCAGCAGGCCTGGCACTCAGTGGTGCTTCCAGGACGTAATTTTTCCGAGCAGCAATGAGGATAAACCTCAAGTTACAGACCCAGTCCGTGTAATTGCTACCATCATCTTTCAACTTTGCTTTCTCAAGGAACGCATTAAAATTCAATGGAACAACAGCATGGGCCATCTATCTACAATCAAACATAGACAAGAAAGATACTATCAGGTAGTAAGTTCATGATAAATTTAAGTTCAATTAATCATATTACTTAAGAACTCCCACTTAGAAAGACATCCCTCTAATCTTCTAAGTGATCACGTGATCCAAATCAACTAAACCATAACCGTTCATCACGTGAAATGGAGTAGCTTTCAATGGTGAACATCACTATGTTGATCATATCTACTATATGATTCACGCTCGACCTTTCGGTCTTAGTGTTCCGAGGCCATATCTGCATATGCTAGGCTCGTCAAGTTTAACCCGAGTATTCTGCGTGTGCAAAACTGGCTTGCACCCGTTGTAGATGGACGTAGAGCTTATCACACCCGATCATCACGTGGTGTCTGGGCACGACAAACTTTGGCAACGGTGCATACTCAGGGAGAACAATTTTATCTTGAAATTTAGTGAGAGATCATCTTATAATGCTACTGTCGGTGTCAAAACCGGCGGATCTCGGGTAGGGGGTCCCGAACTGTGCGTCTAGGCGGATGGTAACAGGAGGCAGGGGACATGATGTTTTACCCAGGTTCGGGCCCTCTTAATGGAGGTAAAACCCTATGTCCTGCTTGATTAATATTGATGATATGGGTAGTACAAGAGTAGATCTACCACGAGATCAAGGAGGCTAAACCCTAGAAGCTAGCCTATGGTATGATTGTTGTTCCTCCTACGGACTAAAACCCTCTAGTTCATATAGACACCGGAGAGGGCTAGGGTTACACAGAGTCGGTTACAATAGTAGGAGATCTACATATCCGTATCACCAAGCTTGCCTTCCACGCCAAGGAAAGTCCCTCCCGGACACGGGACGAAGTCTTTAATCTTGTATCTTCATAGTCCAGGAGTCCGGCCGAAGGTATAGTCCGGCTATCCAGACACCCCCTAATCCAGGACTCCCTCAGCAGCCCCTGAACCAGGCTTCAATGACGACAAGTCCGGCGCGCAGATTGTCTTCGGCATTGCAAGGCGGGTTCCTCCTCCAAGTACTTCATAGAAGATTTTGAACACATGGATAGTGTCCGGGTCTGCAAAATAAGTTTCCACATATTTCCATAGAGAGAATAATATTTACACAAATCTAATCTGCTGACGTATTCCGTAGCATGACATCACACCACGGCCAAGTCTTTATTCGAATCGTTTTACTGTCCCACCTTAGCGCGCTTAGCGAGGCGGTTTCCTTGGCATGTCTTGTCAAAGCAGAGATCGTGTCTCCTTATTCCGGGATTCTCATCAATACGGGCGTGGGTAACCCAACCACGCCATTGATTACGGCGCTTGGGAGATAAGCGAGTTTTACCAGGCTGGTGGGGACGCATAGTCGCGTCCACCCATATAAGGGGATAAGGATCCACCTTTTCATCCACGCCTTCTTCCTCCTTTGCCTATCCATTTCCGCGCACTCGAGCTCCAGCGCCCAAGTCCGCACACCCCACCTCAACCTTCTCCAGCCATGTCCGGAGCGGGAGGCAAGTGGATGGCCTCCTCCGTCACGGAGGGACACATCAAAAAACTGAGGAAGGCCGGATACTTGTCTAATGACATTTCGCACCGGCTTCCCGAAGAGGGGCAACTCATCCCCACCCCTAGGCCCCATGAGAGGGTGGTGTTCCTCCCCCATTTCCTCCACGGACTGGGCTTCCCTCTCCACCCATTTGTCCGGGGGCTCATGTTCTACTATGGACTGGATTTCCACGATCTGGCCCCGAACTTTGTCCTCAACATCTCGGCGTTTATCGTCGTGTGCGAGGCTTTCTTCTGCATCCGCCCCCATTTTGGCCTATGGCTCAAGACTTTCAATGTCAAGCCGAAGGTGGTGCGCGGCACCCAGGCGGAGTGCGGAGGCGCCATGGTGGGCAAGATGCCCAACGTCCTATGGCTTGAGGGCTCCTTCGTGGAGTCCCTAAAGGGGTGGCAATCGGGGTGGTTTTACATCACCGAGCCACGCGACCCTGAATGGGTCGCAGCCCCCGAGTTCCGATCCGGACCCCCTACGCGGCTCACCTCCTGGAAAGAGACGGGCCTGTCGTGGGGTAAAAAAGGAGAGCTGACCGGACTCCAAACATGCGTCCAAACCCTGGTGGACAAGAAGCTCAAACTTGTCAACGTAGTCTAGGTTATGCTCATCCGCCGGATCCTCCCGTGTCAACAACGGGCTTTCAAACTGTGGGAGTTCGACCCGGCGCAGCACCGAACTCTGAGCAGGCTCTTCGACACGACGTACGAAGATGCCTGGAAGGTGCTTTTCAAGGGCGCCGAGGCCCCCGCATCCACTACCGAGGATCGCGGATTCAGCTCGCAGCGTCACGCTAGTGCGTTAAGCTGTTTTTACCTTTTACAGGGTATTAGTTTTTCATAGTTTGACTCCATGCGGGATCTAAGCTCCATTACCTTTGACAGGATTGGCAGGAGACGTTCGGACAGGTCAACTGTCCGGCTCCTTTGCCCGAAGGCCCAGCGGACGCTCGCTTGGCGAAGCTGCTGGTTCCGGCACCCTATGTGGTGCCGGAGAAGAAGGCCACAGGGACTCGAAAGAGTGCCCGACGCCTGGAGGTGTCGGGTTCATCATCCGACGACTCCAAGACGCACTCCTCCCGTGAAGACGAGGAGGAGGAAGAAGAGACCTCTCCCCCTCCAGCGGGGGAAGGGAAGAAAAGGAAGGCCACCCCAACTGGGGAGGCCGAAGGGTCCAAGAAGGGGAAGACCCTTCCTCTGGACTACTCCACCAACGCCAACGACGGTGAAGAGGAGTGGCCGCACAGGGCCAAGCCCCTAGCGAGATCGTAAGTATTCGGACACCAGAGCAATTCATAGTGTTCCTTTCTTGCACAGCTCCTCCTTACGCCGAATATGACTATGCAGTCCGCCCAAGGCCGGGCTCGACGAGTCGTCGAGCGGCTCCCTGGATCCGTCGTATGTGAATTTGCTTCCGACGGCTACCTCCCCCAACCCTACGGACAATGCCGAGGTGGCGTCCCAACAGGTTCCAAGCCAGGAGGAGGTGGTCCTGGAGGCACCGCAAGGCGACCTCCCGAACTCCAGGCGCAAAGGGGATAAAACCCCCAAGGGCCACGAGTCCGGCTTTGAGCCGGACACCGCGCCAGAACCTTCAACGGTTCCGGACTCCAGTAGGCAGCCTCCTTCCAAGAGGAGCAAGCCTACCGAGCTGGTGACCTCCGTCCAACCAAAGGCACCGGACAATTTGCTGGAGGTGATTAAAGGCGCTTCCATCGACGAGGGGCACCGCACTATTATGAGTGCGGTGATTCAGAAGGTTCAGTCCGCCAAGAGCAGACTAACTGAAGCCTGTGCCAGCCTTCTAACAAGCTTTGAGGTAAGTAAAGAATATGTAAAAATATTACCGCATAGACAGTAGCCCCTGATGCTCTGTTCGGTGTTCGGAAAGAAAAGCCGAATAGAGGATCTAATAACATTCGCAGGAGTCTAACATAATCAAGTCAATATGCGTATGTAGGCTTCGCTGCTGGCCTCCGCCGCACTGACTGCGGAGGTGGATACGCTGAAGAAAAACCTGACGCGGTCCGAGAACGAGCTCAGCCATGCCAAGAGGCAACTCGAGGAGAAGGAAGGTAAGTAATACCTTGCGCAAGTATATAGAGAAGATGTGGTTGCAAAAAATGACAGGATCAACATGCTATTATAGGGGCCACGACCGAGGTGGCAACCCTTAAGAAAGCGCTATCCGAGGCCGAAAACAGAGCGGCCGCGGAGCGCACAGAGAGAGGGAAGCAGGAGGCGCGGGTGGAGGCGGTGCAGAAAGAGCTCCAGGCTCTCGTGAAAAAACACGAGAGTTTGGAGCTTGACTCAAAGACGCAAGCCTCCGAGCTTGCGGCAGCCCTCAAAAGCGCGAAGTCTGCCAAGGCCGAAGCCCAGAGAGCCCTCCAAGAAATTGAAGCGATGAAGAAGATAGCGGCGGGTAAGGCATTCATTATGCAAAGCAAGCACGTGAAAGTGAATTACTTGTTACTTACCCGAGTCCGGAGCTCTCCAGGAGCATTCGCAGATTTGCCCTGTAGTGCGTCTGATGCCGCCGCCTACTACCGATCCGAGGAGGGGAGCTCGATGGAGAAGGTGTTCTAGTCTCAGTATGCTGAGGCCGGACACCTGGTGCCTTTGAGCGATCAGCTGAAGCAAATGGTCGAGCTCAACAAGGTGGCCGAACAGGCCATAAAGGGCCTCGTAGTTTGGCTTTGGCCTGGAAAGGCTCTGCTTGGGAGCTACTTCGGGCTGGTGAGGCGGCTGGTGGATGCCTGTCCACGGCTTGAAGTAATCAAGCGCCCCATCTGCATCGAAGGTGCCCGTAGGGCGCTTGCCCGTGCTAAAGTGCACTGGGGCAAGATGGATGCGGAGAAGCTGGTGAAGGACGGGCCGCCGCCGGGCAAGGAGCATCGCATCCCGGAAGCATATTATGAGGGCATCCTGAAGGGTGCTCGCCTTATAGCGGATGAATGCTCCAAAGATGTAATTTTTGAGTAAACTCGCATTTGTGATCATGTACGCTGAAAACTTGTTCATATGCTCTAAGCAACGCTTTTGAATTCAAAATATTACTTTCTGTGCGGCCGTTTATCAAATTTGAGAGATGGCGAGTCGTCGGCTTCTGCCCCCATGCCACGAGTGCTGGGGTGTTTGGGATAAACATGAGCGCCCTTTTTCCCATTCTTGGGTCCTTCGAGGGAGGCGCTCAACACAACAAACAAGGCAATCGGACTATAATGCTTGAACACTCTCACTTAGCCATAGAATTCTATAATTTTAAATTTCGGCGAAGCCCCTAGTGTTCGGAAGACCGAGTTCGGGGCGCTATCCACGCCTAGTCCGGGCAAAGCCGACTCCTCGCTCTAAGTGGCATAAGTCTTTAGGGACTCGAAAACCTCTCGAACAGCGACCAGCTCTCGCCTCATCATGACGGTCAGTTTTAGCTTTCTCTACTGAGGTGCTTAGCCCAGCTCAACTGGGGCACAATCGCAGTAGTTCTCCTAGTGCTACCTTAGCCGATATAACGGAACGTAAGGTACCAAAACATAGGAGCCGGGCAAACCTAACTATTGACCCAAGACATGATTCAGAGCTGATGCATATAATGCTATAAGTTCGGGGTGCCGCACTTGTGAAAGTGTTCAGACTTCTCACACTGTATTGTGGGGTACTTAAGGCCCTGGCGTATTGGCCATACCAAAGTGTACGGGTGCAACATGTCATTAATGAACATATATTCATAAAAAAGAGTAATGCAATAATAGACGGAAGCTATGCATTGTTTATTTAAAAAAGCTGCGATCAAAGCAGAACGATACAAATAGTGCGATAAGCAAAAGATGGGACTATTTAACATGTCCTTTCCAGGGGCGAGCTGCGGAATGTTATGTGAAACGGGTATACTGCTCGTTATAGAGACCACCTTAGAGTTCCATAGTGCGGCGTAGCTTTCTGCTTCCCTAGTTGTATCGTTTGTGCGGCAATTGTACTGCTGGACAAGCCTTCCGAAGAATGGAGTCCTGAAAATAAGAGAAAATTAAGAAATGGCAGCCCCTAGTGCGGTTTAAGCCGCGTTTCGGGCGTGCCATGATGGTGCCCCTCCCCCTGTGCCCATGGTATTTCCAGAGCGTAGTTATGTACGCGCAACACTGGTTTCGCAAGTTCGCGAGGGCTGGGGTTGGGGCCACATTGCTACGCTTGCTCAGAACATGCCAGGCGGTCTTGTTGTAGGTTAGTCCGGGCGCGCTTGACAGTGTCCAGATGTTTAATGGCCGGACTAAAGAATTGCCTTGAGAGGCTGCTTTGTACTTCCGCTGCGATAGCCGCCGTATGCTCCTCCGTTCGGAGAGAGCGTTCAGTGTTTCCATTGACCGTGATGACTCCTCGAGGGCCTGGCATCTTGAGCTTGAGGTATGCGTAGTGCGGCACCGCATTGAACTTGGCAAATGTGGTTCGCCCGAGCAGTGCGTGATAGCCACTGCGGAACGGGACTATGTCGAAGATTAACTCCTCGCTTCGGAAATTATCCGGAGATCCGAAGACCACTTCAAGTGTAACTGAGCCTGTACAGTTGGCCTCTACACCTGGAATGACGCCTTTAAAGGTGGTTTTAGTGGGTTTAATCCTCGAGGGATCGATGCCCATTTTCCGCACTATGTCCTGGTAAAGCAGATTCAGGCTGCTGCTGCCGTCCATAAGGACTCTAGTGAGGTGAAATCCGTCAATAATTGGGTCTAGGACCAATGCGGCGAATCCGCCATGACGGATGCTAGTGGGGTGGTCCCTTCGATCAAAAGTGATCGGGCAGGAAGACCATGGGTTGAACTTTGGGGCGACTGGCTCCATCGCGTATACGTCCCTTAGCGCATGCTTCCGCTCCCTCTTGGGGACGTGGGTTGCGTATATCATGTTCACCGTCCGCACTTGTGGGGGAAAACCTTTCTGTCCACTGTTGTTCGGCGGCCGGGGCTCCTCCTCATCATCGCTATGCAACACCTTGTCTCTGCTTTCGACATTTAACTTGCCTGCCTGCTTGAACACCCAACAATCCATGTTGGTGTGATTGGCTGGTTTTTCGGGGGTGCCATGTATCTGGCATGAGCGTTCGAGTATTCGGTCCAAATTGGACGGGCCCAGAGTATTTCTTTTGAATGGCTTTTTCCGCTGACCGGGTTTAGAGCCTCTGAATCCGGCATTAACTGTCGTATCCTCAGCATTGTCACCATTAATGCGGCGCTTTTTCTTGTTGTGACGCGACCTGCCACTGCTGTCCTTGGTATCCGAATTACCAGGGCTCTTGGACATGTTATTGCTGCGAGCTAGCCAGCTGTCTTCTCCCGCGCAAAAGCAGGTCATAAGTGTCGTGAGGGCTGCCATAGATTTTGGCTTTTCCTGTCCTAGGTGCCGTGCAAGCCACTCGTCGCGGATGTTATGCTTGAAGGCTGCTAGGACCTCTGCGTCCGGACAGTCAGCGATTTGATTTTTCTTGGTTAGGAACCGTGTCCAGAATTGTCTGGCCGATTCCTCTGGCTGCTGAATTATGTGGCTAAGGTCATCGGCGTCTAGTGGTCGTACATAAGTGCCCTGGAAATTGTCGAGGAATGCGGTTTCCAGGTCCTCCCAACAACCAATTGATTCTGCTGGCAAGCTATTAAGCCAATGCTCAGCTGGTCCTTTAAGCTTGAGTGGGAGGTATTTGATGGCGTGTAGGTCATCACCGCGTGCCATGTGGATATGAAGGAGATAGTCCTCGATCCATACCGCAGGATCTGTTGTGCCATCGTATGATTCGATGTTCACGGGTTTGAAACCCTCGGGGATTTGATGATCCATTACTTCATCTGTGAAGCATAGTGGGTGTGCGGCGCCCCTGTATTGGACTATATCACGACACAGCTCAAACGAGCTTTGTCTACTGTGTTCGGCCCGGCCGGATTTACTGTATCCGGAGTGACGATTACGGTCTCGTGCCGTGGGGCGCCCACGCGATCCGTAGATCGATCTTGTTTGCCTTGCCTTGTCCTCCAATATATCTCGCAGGTCTGGCGCATTTTCCCATGCCTTGGTATTTTTTGAGCGGCGCCGGGGTGCGGCTTGAGTGGAGGGCCAGGAGGCCTCTCTATCGTGGCCACGGGGTGGCCGGTCGGCCGCATCATGCGCTGGTGATGTAGGTTTAGGTGCTTCCTCCTCTAATCGGGGTAGCAACCTGCGCTTTGGGTAGCTCTTGGAGGGGCATTCGAGTTCATACTCTTCGGCCTCAAGGACTTCAGTCCATCTGTCAGCTAGCAAATCTTGATCAGCTCTAAGCTGTTGCTGTTTTTTCTTAAGGCTGCTCGCTGTGGCCATAAGCCTGCATTTGAAACGCTCTTGTTCGATGGGATCCTCCGACACGACAAATTCGTCGTCGTCGAGGCTTGCCTCGTCTTCGGAGGGAGGCATATAATTATCGTCCTCGACCTCTCTGTTTGCCGCTCTCTCATGAGGGCTGGCTTCTCCATCCTCGTGTGCTGAATCTTGCTGGAGGTGGTTGTCTTCGGCACTGTCCGGGGTGTTATTATCTCCCGGTTCGGAATCACCGTTTTTGCTTTGGCGGGATTTAGAGCGGCGCCGCTGATGCCGGCGCTTAGGCTGCTTCTTGGAGGGGTCATCCTCCGCTGTTCCATCGCCATTGCCTTCTTTTGGGGTGTCCACCATGTATATATCATACGACGAGGTGGCTTTCCAGTGCCCTATAGGCGCTAGTTCTTGATCGTCTCCTGCATCGGCATCCATACCGTCAATGTCTTCGGAGTCGAAGTCGAGCATGTCGGTTAAATCATCGACAGTGGCTACGAAGTGGGTGGTGGGAGGGCTTTGAATTTCTTCATCATCCGCATCCCAACCTTGCTGACCACAGTCCGGCCAGGGCTCTCTTGATAAAGAGAGAGACTTTAGTGAATTCAGAATATCGCCGAAGAGCGAGTGCTGAAAGATGTTCGCGGCGGTGAACTCCATGATCGGCGCCCAATCGGGTTCGATCGGTAGGGGCGCGGAGGGCTCGGAGTCTAGAGAGGAGTCCGGATCCTTGGAGTCACGGGCTTCGCAGAGAATAGGGCTGGTGTTCGGCTCGATCGCTGTAGAGATTGCAGCCCCCGAGGCGGTGTCCAACCGCCCATCCTCGATTGGCGCAGTTGGCTCCGAATTAAGGGTCGGAGCTGATGCGGGTGCGGCCTCCAGGGCACTGTTCGGCGGTAGAGCTAGATCATGCCCATCGTGACAGTGCGGCGCGCTCGGCTGCGGCTCGAATCCGTCGAAGATCAAGTCTCCGCGGAGGTCGGCTGTGTAGCTCAAACTTCCAAATCTAACCTGATGGCCAGGGGCGTAGCTTTCGGTCTGCTCCAGATGGCCAAGCGAATTGGCCCGCATTGCAAAGCCGCCGAATACGAAGATCTGTCCAGGGAGAAAGGTCTCACCCTGGATCGCATCGCTGTTGATGATCGGAGAAGCCATCGGGCCTAAAAGTGACAACACAGATGAACTCTCAACGAAAGCACCAATGTCGGTGTCAAAACCGGCGGATCTCGGGTAGGGGGTCCCGAACTGTGCATCTAGGCGGATGGTAACAGGAGGCAAGGGACACGATGTTTTACCCAGGTTCGGGCCGTCTTAATGGAGGTAAAACCCTACGTCCTGCTTGATTAATATTGATGATATGGGTAGTACAAGAGTAGATGTACCACGAGATCAAGGAGGCTAAACCCTAGAAGCTAGCCTATGGTATGATTGTTGTTCCTCCTACGGACTAAAACCCTCCGGTTTATATAGACACTGGAGAGGGCTAGGGTTACACAGAGTCGGTTACAATGGTAGGAAATCTACATATCTGTATCGCCAAGCTTGCCTTCCACGCCAAGGAAAGTCCCTCCCGGACGCGGGATGAAGTCTTCAATCTTGTATCTTCATAGTCCAGGAGTCCGGCCGAAGGTATAGTCCGGCTATCCGGACACCCCCTAATCCAGGACTCCCTCAGCTACCGTCAATCAAAGCAAGATAAGATGCATAAAAGATAAACATCACATCCAATCAATATAAGTGATCTAATATGGCCATCATCATCTTGTGCTTGTGATCTCCATCTCCGAAGCACCATCATGATCACCACCGTCACCGGTGCGACACCATGATCTCCATCATAGCATCGTTGCCGTCTCGCCAATCTTATGCTTCTACGACTATCGCTGCCGCTTAGTGATAAAGTAAAGCATTACAGGGCGATTGCATTGCATACAATAAAGCGACAACCATATGGCTCCTTCCAGTTGCCGATAACTCGGTTACAAAACATGATCATCTCATACAATAAAATTTAGCACCATGTCTTGACCATATCACATCACAACAAGTTAGACGTCCTCTACTTTGTTGTTGCAAGTTTTACGTGGCTGCTACGGGCTTAGCAAGAACCGTTCCTACCTACGCATCAAAAACCACAACGATAGTTTGTCAAGTTGGTGCTGTTTTAACCATTGCAAGGACCGGGCGTGTAGCCACACTCGGTTCAACTAAAGTTGGAGAAACTGACACCCGCCAGCCACCTATGTGCAAAGCACGTCGGTAGAACCAGTCTCGCGTAAGCGTACGCGTAATGTCGGCCCGGGCCGCTTCATCCAACAATACCACCAAACCAAAGTATGACATGCTAGTAAGCAGTATGACTTATATCGCCCACAACTCACTTGTGTTCTACTCATGCATATAACATCAACGCATAAAACCTGACTCGGATGCCACTGTTGGGGAACGTAGTAATTTCAAAAAAATTCCTATGCACACGCAAGATCATGGTGATGCATAGCAACAAGAGGGGAGAGTGTTGTCCACGTACCCACGTAGACTGAAAGCGGAAGCGTTAGCACAACGCGGTTGATGTAGTCGTACGTCTTCACGATCCAACCAATCAAGTACCGAACGTACGGCACCTCCGAGTTTAGCACACGTTCAGCCCGAGTGTTGAGGGAGAGTTCCGTCAGCACGACGACGTGGTGACGATGTTGATGTTCTACCGATGCAAGACTTCGCCTAAGCACCGCTACAGTATTATCGAGGTGGACTATGGTGGAGGGGGGCACCGCACACGGCTAAGAGATCAATGATCAATTGTTGTGTCTATGGGGTGCCCCTGCCCCCGTATATAAAGGAGCAAGGGGGGGTGCAGCCGGCCATAGGAGGAGGCGCGCCGGAGGAGTCCTACTCCCACCGGGAGTAGGACTCCCCTCCTTTTTCCTAGTTGGATTAGGACTTGGGGGGAAGGAAGAGAGAGGGGAAAGGAAAGGGGGGGCGCCCCCCCTCCTTGTCCAATTCGGACTTGGGGGGGAGGGGCGCGCGGCTGCCCCTTGGCCGCCTCTCCTCTTCCTCCACTTGGGTCCATAAGGCCCAATTGCCTCCGGGGGGTTCCGGTAACCCCTCCGATACTCCGGTAAAATCACTATTTCACCCGGAACACTTCTGATATCCAAACATAGGCTTCCAATATATCAATCTTCATGTCTCGACCATTTCGAGACTCCTCGTCATGTCCGTGATCACATCCAGGACTCCGAACAGCCTTCAGTACATCAAAACACATAAACTCATAATAAAACTGTCATCGTAACGTTAAGCATGCGGACCCTACGGGTTCGAGAACTATGTAGACATGATCAAGACACGTCTCCGGTCAATAACCAATAGCGGAACTTGGATGCTCATATTGGCTCCTACATATTCTTCGAAGATCTTTATCGGTCAGACCGCATAACAACATACGTTGTTCCCTTTGTCATCGGTATGTTACTTGCCAAAGATTCGATCATCGGTATCTCAATACCTAGTTCAATCTCGTTATCGACAAGTCTCTTTACTTGTTCCATAATACATCATCCCGCAACTAACTCATTAGTTGCAATGCTTGCAAGGCCCAGAGATACCTCTCCGAAAATCGGAGTGACAAATCCTAATCTCGAAATACGCCAACCCAACAAGTACCTTCAGAGACACCTGTAGAGCACCTTTATAATCAACCAGTTACTTTGTGACATTTGGTAGCACACAAAGTGTTCCTCCGGTAAACGGGAGTTGCATAATCTCATAGTCATAGGAACATGTATAAGTCATGAAGAAAGCAATAGCAACATACTAAACGATCGTGTGCTAAGCTAACGGAATGGGTCATGTCAATCACATCATTCTCCTAATGATGCGATCCCGTTAATCAAATGACAACTCATGTCTATGGTTAGGAAACATAACCATCTTCGATTAACGAGCTAGTCAAGTAGAGGCATACTAGTGACACTCTGTTTGTCTATATATTCACACATGTATTATGTTTCCAGTTAATACAATTCTAGCATGAATAATAAACATTTATCAAGATATAAGGAAATAAATAATAACTTTATTATTGCCTCTAGGGCATATTTCCTTCAGATACGTCTCCAACATATCTATAATTTTTGATTGCTCCATGCTATTATATTATCTATTTTGGATGGTAATGGGCTTTATTTTACACTTTTATATCATTTTTGGGACTAACCTATTAACCGGAGGCCCAGCCCAAATTGCTGTTTTTTTTCCTATTTTAGGGTTTCGTAGAAAATGAATATCAAACGGAGTCCAAAAGGAATGAAACCTTCGGGAACGTGATTTTCTCAACAAACGTGATCCAGGAGAGTTGGAGTGGCCGTAAAGAATCAAGGGAGGAAGGCACGAGGCAGGGGGCGCGCCCTCCACTCTCATCAGCCCTCCGTTACTCCAACGATGTACTTCTTCCTGCTATATATATCCACGTACCCCCAAACATCCAGGAGCACCACAAAAACCTAATTCCACCGCGGCAACCTTCTTTACTCGAGAGATCCCATCTCGGGGCCTTTTCCGGAGCTCCGCCGGAGGGGGCATTAATCACGGAGGGCCTCTACATCAACTCCATGGCCTCTCCGGTGATGTGTGAGTAGTTTACTTCAGGCCTATGGGTCCATAGTTATTAGCTAGATGGATTATTCTCTCTCTTTGGATCTCAATACAAAGTTCTCCTTGATTCTCTTGGATATCTATTCGATGTAATCTTCTTTTGCGGTGTGTTTGTCGAGATCCGATGAATTGTGGGTTTATGATCCAGATTATCTATGAACAATATTTGATTACCCTCTGAATTCTTTTATGTATGATTGGTTTATCTTTGCAAGTCTCTTCGAATTATCAGTTTGGTTTGGCTTACTAAATTGATCTTTCTTGCAATGGGAGAAGTGCTTAGCTTTGGGTTCAATCTTGCAGCGTTCGATCCCAGTGACAGAAAGGGAACTGATATGTATTGTATTGTTGCCATCGAGGATAAAAAGATGGGGTTTATATCATATTGCATGAGTTTATCCCTCTACATCATGTCATCTTCCTTAAAGCATTACTCTATTCTTATGAACTTAATACTCTAGATGCATGCTGGATAGCGGTCGATGTGTGGAGTAATAGTAGTAGATGCAGAATCATTTCGGTCTACTTGTCTCGGACGTGATGCCTATATACATGATCATACCTAGATATTCTCGTAACTATGCTCAATTCTATCAATTGCTCGACAGTAATTCGTTTACCCACCATAATACTTATGCTCTTGAGAGAAGCCACTAGTGAAACCTATGGACCCCGGGTTTATCTTTCATCATATTAATCTTCCAATACTTATTTATTTCCTTTTCCACTTATTTTACTTTACATATTTATCATAAAAATACCAAAAATATTATCTTATCATATCTATCAGATCTCACTCTCGTAAGTGACCGAGAAGGGCATGACAACCCCTTTATCGCGTTGGTTGCGAGGTTCTTATTTGTTTGTGTAGGTGTGTGGGACTTGAGCGTGATCTCCTACTGGATTGATACCTTGGTTCTCAAAAATTGAGGGAAATACTTACGCTAGTTTGCTGCATCACCCTTTCCTCTTCAAGGGAAAACCAATGCTGTTCTCAAGAGGTAGCAGGCCCAGGGTTGCAACTATTGTACAGAGATGGATATAGTTCTTTTGATCAACTACTTTGGTGTATTCAGAGGAGGAACCCGCCTTGCAATGCCGAAGACAATCTACACGCCTGACACATCGTCATTGAAGCCAGGTTCAAGGGTTACTGAGGGAGTCCTGGATTAGGGGGCCCCCGGGCGTCCGGGCTACGTGACGTGGGCCGGACTGGTGGGCTGTGATGATACAAGATAGAAGGCTTCCCCTGTGTCCGGATGGGACTCTCCTTGGCGTGGAAGGCAAGCTTGGCATTCGGATATGAAGATTCCTTTCTCTGTAAACCGACTCTGTACAAACCCTAGCCCCCTCCAGTATCTATATAAACCGGAGGGTTTAGTCCATAGAGGCAGTCATAATCAGACATGCTAGACATCTAGGGTTTAGCTATTACGATCTCGTGGTAGATCAACTCTTGTAACCCCTATACTCATCAAAGTCAATCAAGCAGGACGTAGGGTTTTACCTCCATCACGAGGGCCCGAACCTAGGTAAACATCGTGTCCCCTGCCTCATGTTACCTTCGATCCTTAGATGCACAGTTCGGGACCCCCTACCTGAGATCTGCCGGTTTTGACATTGACAGACATCAAGCTCTTTTTTGGCGCTGTTGCTGAGGAGGTGAGTGCTTGAAGGTATATCTTTAGATCTTGGAATTAAATCTTTTAGTTTCTTGTTTTATCACTAGTTTAGTCTATAGAAGAAAACTACAAAAAGAATGGAATTAAGGTTGCCTCATATGCTTCATATTTTTAGTATCTTTCGTGAAAATGACGGAAAGGAAAATTGTGCCCAAGTGTTAGAAGAAGAAGTCAATAAAATGTTTGGCACTAAATTGTTGAATGATAAGCATGATTGCAATGTTGTTAGTGGGCTTGCTATGAATATGTCGATGTCCTGGGAACGGGGGTACCCAGACTTGCCTGCCTGTGGCCCACGGCGTGGCTCCCTTGGCGGCCCGGTACGACCCAGTTTCAGCAACAACCACTCAAGACCCTCGCGAGGGGCCAAGCCTCATGAGGTGGGCGACACCAAGACCACCCTGGGGGGAGGCCTCACCAGGCTGGCTCCCGAGGAGCGGAGATATCAGGGCAAGGTGCACCTCACGAGGTTCACATGATGTGAGCCATAACGACCAAGGCTAGTTTCCCATTTGGTGCCAAGGAGGCAAGCGCAGGCACAGAGTTCCGAGGAATCAAGCAAAGGTTTCCATATTGGTGCAACGAGACCAAGACTGCCAGGACGACAGGACGAAGGTCATCGCGGAGCCCACTATAGTGTCACCGCCAGAGCCTTTGCAGTCGAAGACTACTTTTGTCAGGATAACTTGTACTAGTTATCTCCCTTTGAATTTGGCCGTTGTGGGATCCCTTCCCGCCTACATTTGGGAAGAGGATCAAGGCCACTATAAATAGGACTTAGCCACCACCATAGGAGGGGGGATCGAATCCAGACTATCCTCTCACCCACCAGCTCATCGAGCTCAAGAATACCTCACCTCCTGAGGCTGTTCAGCCACTGTACTAGTTCATCCTCAGCCCCTCGAGGCAATCCACCACAAAAGCTGGAGTAGGGTATTACACCGCAAGGGGGCCTGAACCAGGATAAACTGTTTTGTCCCTTGTCCCTTGGGTTCGTTGAGCTAGGCTGTGGATTTGTTGGGCCGGCAAGTCGGGAAGAGGGAGTTCTTCATACGCACCCTAGTGTTTGAACTTCTCAAGGGTCCACGGAGCCCTGGATACGACATTTGGCGCACCACGTAGGGGTGCGTCGGAGCCTTTCTTCTTCCAGCCAGCCGACAACCCAGATGACCGACAATCAGAGGGCTCATGCCGAGCACTGGGTCGCTTAGCCCGCCCGGGCGATGTTGTCCGTCCAAGAAGACCTCCACTCTGCGCTCCAGGCGGATCGTACACCGCCCGACTCCGCCGGACGCGGGCGGCGCGGGCCGGCGCCGCCCACCCTCGCCCCTAGGCATACGCGCCCCGTAGCACAGTCTTCATGCTACGTCGCGGCGACGGTGTCGGATACTTGTCGGTAGCAGGCGAACATGCGGGCCGCGATCATCGTGGTGCGAGAGCTATTGTGCTGCAGGTTGGCAGAGGGCGGCCGCGATGCCCTACTGGACTGGGTCGCTGAACTACTCGATGCCGCCTGCAGGGGTGCGGCACCTTTTTGCTCCTTGTCCACCCCTCACGTGGTGGCAGAGACGCATGCCAGGCCCCAACGCGCCTATATGCCCCACGGAGCACTCGAAGGATTCGACCGCAACAACACGGCTGAGGGAGTCCTGAATTAGGGGGTCTCCGGACAGCCGGACTATCTCCATTGGCCGGACTGTTAGACTATGAAGATACAAGATTGAAGACTTCGTCTTGTATCCGGATGGGACTCTACTTGGCGTGGAAGGCAAGCTAGGAAATACGGAAATGGATATCTCCTCCTTTGTAACCGACCTTGTGTAACCCTAACCCTCTCCGGTGTCTATATAAACCGAAGGGTTTTAGTCCGTAGGACAACAGACAATCATACCATAGGCTAGCTTCTAGGGTTTAGCCTCTCTGATCTCATGGTAGATCTACTCTTGTACTACCCATATCATCAATATTAATCAAGCAGGACGTAGGGTTTTACCTCCATCAAGAGGGCCCGAACCTAGGTAAAACATCGTGTCCCCTGCCTCCTGTTACCATCCGTCCTAGACACACAGTTCGGGACCCCCTACCCGAGATCCGCCAGTTTTGACACCGACATTGGTGCTTTCATTGAGAGTTCCTCTGTGTCGTCACCGTTAGGCTTGATGGCTCCTACTATCATCGATAGCGATGCTGTCCAGGGTGAGACTTTTCTCCCCGGACAGATCTTCGTATTCGGCAGCTTTGCACTGCGGGCTAATTTGCTTGGCCATCTGGAGCAGATTGAAAGCTACGCCCCTTGCCGTCAGGTCAGATTTGGAAGTTTGAACTACACGGCCGACATCCGCGGAGACTTGATCTTCGACGGATTTGAGCCACAGCCGGGCACGCCGCACTGTCACGATGGGTGTGACCTAGCTCTGCCGCGAAACAGTACCCCAGAGGCCGCGCCCGCATCAGCTCCGACCCTTAGCTCAGAGCCAACTGCGCCAATCGAGGACGGGTGGTTAGACACCACCTCAGGGGCTGCAGTCTCAATGGTGATCAAGCCGAACACCAGCATAATCCTCTGCGCAGCCCGTGACTCCAAGGTGCCGGACTCTTTTTCCGACTCCGAACCGCCCGCGCCCCTGCCAATCGAATCCAATTGGGTGCCGATCATGGAATTCACCGCCGCGGATATCTTTCAGCACTCGCCCTTCGGTGACATTCTGAATTCACTAAAGTCTCTCTCTTTATCAGGAGAGCCCTGGCCGGATTATGGCCAACAGTATTGGGATGCGGATGGCGAAGAAATTCGACGCCCACCCACCACCCACTTAATAGCCACTGTCGATGACTCAACCGACATGCTCGACTTCGACTCCGAAGACATCGACGGTATGGACGACGATGCGGGAGGCAAAGAGGAACCACCGCCCACAGAGCGCTGGACGTCCACCTCATCATATGACGTATACATGGTGGACACACCAAACGAAGACGATGATGAGGAATGGAGGGACGCACCGAAGGCTTGTTCCCTCGAGAAGCAGTCAAAGCGGCGGCGCAAGCGCCGCCCCAAATCCTGCCTCGGCAAAAATAACGATCATACAGACCCAGTGTTGGAGCAGCGTGAACCACTGCCGGACCACGGCAATACGGAGAATCAAACCGAACAAACCAATTCTGTCAAAGATAATAGTCCGGACGACACAACGCCGGACAGGCACCTGGAGAAGCAGAATGCCCGTCAAAAGCTTGTCGCCACCGCGAGGAGTCTGAAAAAGCAGAAGCAAAGGCTCAAGGCTGCGCAGGACACACTCCAAATCAGATGGAGTAAAGTACTCAACACAGCAGCGAAGTACGGCGGCAATCGCCCCACCAAGGGCTACCCAAAGCGGAAGTTGTTACCTGAATTCGATGAGGAGGCCTCAGACCCCCCACAACCAAAAATCAAAACGGCCACCTGGCCGGATAGACGACCTCACGGCCAACATAGAGCGGCAAACAACGCCATTCACAAGCCAATACGAGATCCACGTCAGGGCTCGCACCAAAAGGACGGCGCAACCAGATCCATCTATGGACCACGCAAGCGTGCCCCAGCATACGATGTAACACAACAAACATCCGAACAACGCGGTACACCCAGATACAGGGGTGCCGCACACCCCCAATGTTTCACCGATGAGGTGCTGGACCATGAATTTCCAGAGGGATTCAAACCCGTAAACATAGAGGCATACGACGGAACAACAGACCCTGGGGTCTGGATTGAGGACTATATCCTCCATATTCATATGGCTCGAGGAGATGATCTCCATGCCATCAAGTACTTACCCCTCAAGATCAAAGGGCCAGCTTGTCACTGGCTTAAAAGCCTCCCCGAAAACTCCATTGGAAGCTGGGAAGAGCTCGAAGACGCTTTTCGGGCAAATTTTCAAGGGACTTATGTCCGACCTCCGGACGCGGATGATTTGAGTCATATAACTCAACAGCCCGGAGAGTCAGCCCGAAAGCTTTGGAATAGGTTTCTTACTAAAAAGAACCAAATTGTCGACTGTCCGGACCCCAAAGCCTTGGCAGCTTTTAAGCATAGCGTTCGTGACGAATGGCTTGCCAGACACCTCGTCCAAGAAAAGCCGAGAACAATGGCAGCATTAACAAGCCTCATGACCCGCTTTTACGCGGGTGAGGACAGCTGGCTAGCCAGATGTAGCACCAGCAACCCCAGTACATCTGAAGTTAGAGATGGAAACAGGAAATCACAGCGCAACAGCAATAACAAACGCCGAAATAAAGAAGACAGCACGAAGAGCACGACAGTAAATGCCGGATTCAAAAGCTCTCGGCCAGGTCAGCAAAAGTCGCCCTCTAAAGGCGCCAGAGACGAACTGTCCAGCCTAAACAAAATTCTGGACCAAATATGTCAGATCCATAGCACCCCTGGTAAACCCGCTAATCATACCCACAGAGAATGTTGGGTCTTCAAGCAGTCCGGCAAGCTCAACGCCGTACACAAGGGGGAGGATACACCAAGCGAAGACGAGGATGAGCCTCTCAAGCAAGACACTGGGGAACAAAAGAAATTTCCACCAGAAGTCAAAAAAGTAAACGTGTTACACGTGATCAAGGGGAGAAACAAAACGGCACTCCCAGACAAATATGCCCAAAGGCATATCACCGCGGAGTCCTGCCAATGGTCGTCTCAACCGATCACTTTCGACCATCGTGATTACTCAGCAAGTATCCGGCGTGCAGGATGGGCTGCCCTGGTATTAGACCCAATAATTGACGGATACCACTTCACATGAGTCCTGATGGACGGTGGCAGCAGTCTCAACCTGATATACCAGGATACAATCCGTGAAATGGGGATAGACCAAACGAAAATTTGCCATAGCAATACTACCTTTAAATGAGTAACGCCAGGCCCAGGGGCTCATTGCATGGGCTCCCTGCTACTAAAGGGTATATTCGGCTTCCCCGATAACTTCTGTAGCGAACATTTAACCTTCCACATCGCTCCGTTCCAAAGTGGCTATCAAGCACTACTTGGACGCGAAGCTTTTGCTCGCTTTAATGCAATACCACATTACGCTTCCCTGACGCTCAAGATGCCCGGTCCACGCGGCATCATTACAGTGAACGGAAGTATTAAACGATCTTTGCGCGCCGAAGAGAATGCGACTGCCTTGGCAGCCGCACACTAAAAACGGCCTCACCAACTAAAGCATTTGATAGGTCGTCAAGACCACGGACGCGGTTAGACGAGTCCGGAGCTGCTATATGTAATTTGTACCGGATTGATGGCCACACCCCTATTACAAATACAAGGGGCTCAACGCGCGCAGACAAGGGGCAATTTCTACTCATTTTTAGTTATACATGGCTTCTTTAAAAACTATCTTTTTGCATGACAACTTTTTCACCTAAGTCCATCTCTTTTACAGATGATCATCGTGCTACACCCGTCCAGGATACGGCACAACGGAGACACAGGCGCAGACGTGCAGCAGGGACCCGCTCCAAGAATTATTTTTAGATTAAGACCCTGCGTAAACCTTTTTTACTGTCTCTTGTTGATACACATCCCTCGAATTCTCAGTACAATTGAGAAGGATGCTGACGTCTTGGCATGTGGCCATGTCAGAATAATGCACATACCTGGACACAAGGGGCTTCTTACAAAGGGCACTATTTAGGCCCGATTTATACCATAAAGACTGAATACCTTAGGGAGTGTTCGGCGTCGCGAGTTTGGCCTTATATGCATCAGCTCCGAATCATTGTCTTTGGTCAAATGTTGGGTTTGCCCGGCTCCTGTGTTTTGGTGCCTTACGTTCCGCTTTATCGGCTAAGGCAGCACCAGGAGAACTACTGCGATTGTGCCCTGGTTCATCCGGATGAGCACCTCAGTAGAGAAAGCCGAAAACTGACTGTCATGATATAGCGTGAGACTGGTCAACCACTCGATGACCTATCGAAATGTTAGAATTCCTCCGCCTTAACGAAGGGCCATTTTCCGGCCAGGCATGTATGCACCCCGAGATCGGGAGAGTGCGGAGCCACCAGGGGCTATCTAGTAGCCCCACTGTCAAACTCCTATGGCTAAGTGAAAGTGTTAAAGCATTATAGTCCAGTTGCCTCGTTCGCTATGCTATCACCTCCTTAATAGGACCAAGACGTTGGGTTAAGTGTGAACACGCGTTTTTTGCAAGCACCTCCGCATTATATGCGTGGGGGTTGAAGCCGACGACTGCAATCTTTCAGGTTAAATACATATATACGCAAATGGCCGCACAGGAGGCATCACATTACTTTCCGGCAAAAGTATAAATACAGCATTACTATATTTTATAAAAACATTGTGTTTACAATGGGAATACATGTCATTAAAACATAATATTCTTCGAGCACTGGGACTCTATCAAACAAGCACCCTCAAGAACCTCTTCAAAATAGTGCTCGGCAGCTACTCGGCCTATGGCCGAACCTTGCGCCGCAACAGTGGTAGCATCCATCTCCGCCCAGTATGCCTTGACACGGGCAAAAGCCATCCGCGAGCCTTCTATGCACGCCGACCTCCTCATCGCGTTGATGCGCAGCACCGCACCAAGGAACTGCTGAACTAAGCTGAAATAGCTGTTCGGCTTCGGCTTTTCCAGCCACAAATGATCTACAACAGACCTCATGGCGAGTCCGGACAACCTATTAAGTTCGGCCCATTCGGCTAGCTGATCAGTCAAGGGAAGCGGACGCTCTGGAACGTTGAATTGCGACCAGAATAGCTTGTCGACTTCACGATCTGATTGATCTTGGAAGTATTCAACCGCATCGACAGCGCTCGCCGCCAAGTCCATATATGCGGCTGCCGAACTCCAAAGCCGATCCAGAGGGGCATACCGTGGATCTCCGAACTTCCTCTGCAGCAGAAAGGGCTTCCCAGCCGCAATATCCCCGGCTTCGTGTAGCTCCTCCTTCTTCGCCCTCATAGCAGAGCGACTGTCTTTGGTCGCCATAGTGGCCTTCTCAAGGTCCGCTGCCTTCACTCGGTTCTCTTCTTCAAGGAACTGGCAACGGTCGGCAGTGCCATTTAATTCTATGGCCATCTTGGCCATCTTTTCTTTGCTTTCACAATGGGCGGCCTTCTCGGATCTTAACTCTTCGACCGCCTTCAAAGCAGCCGCATTACTAACCCTCGCTTGTTCCTTGGCTCGGGCGAGTTCCGCCCGAAGAGTCTCCAAGGTGGCAGCTCCGTCTGCAGTCACAACATATTAATGATACTGGCATCATGCTACTCTTATTGTGTGGCATTCACTAGAAAACATTACTTACCCTGTGATTTGTCAAGCCGCTTGTTAACAAGCTCGATGTCGGCGTCCGCCGCATCCAGTTGCCGTTTTAATTCGGCAAACTCACTAGTCCAGCTAGCCACCGGAGCTTCCACCACCTGCACATAAAGGCAGTCTGGTTATTGGGACAATGATCCTCCGTTCGCCGCCATTCTCGACGACAACCAGAGTCTCAGGGGCTACTATCTACACAGGACACACCTAACATGTGCGGTACTATCACATATTATTTCACGTACGTCAAAGCCTGTTAGTAGACTCATAAAGGCTTCATGTAATCCGCTTTCGCGGACGAAATTCTCCATCACCGTACCCATCAGCGTACGGTGTTCTTCTGAGATGGTCGCTCGCCCCAACAGCTCCCTCAGAACGTCCGACCCCATACCAGATGGTGCCGGACTCTTTTGTTTGCTCTCTTCGGGAGCCAGACGCTGGGGACTTCGGGGGTCTATGGGATTATCTTCTGGCCTCACCGGATCCGGAGAGGCCCTCCGTGACGGCACTTCGGGGTCGCCCTCTTCTTGAGTGGAGGAGTCCGGGGGAGGCATTTCGCTCTCCGTCATCTTCGTAAGAAGATCCCCCGAAGACGAGCTCAGTTGAGAAGGGTTAAGACCCGAACTGCAAGATATATGTGGCGGTTATTTTCTCAGAAGAAATATAGTATACCTTCACTATTAAAGTATTTTTTGGATCACTTACGACTCATTGGAGGGCTTATCCCCCCGTGGACTTTGTGCGGCAAGAGCACCCCCCGAGGCAGGACCCTTTGTTGGAGACTTCGTCTCTCGTTTGGAGGCCTCGGCTTCCGGATCCTCGGAGGCAGTCCTCTTCCTCCCCCGGTTATCCTTCTATAAGGAGGCGCTCATTCCTCGGTTGGAACTAGCAGCTATGGGGGCCCACTTCCGCCCATATTATTCCCCCCTATATCTTCCTTCGAGGGCTCCGGGCAAGGTGCGAGCTCGAGCATCTTTTCCAATACCGGATTTTCCAAACCCTCAGGGAGGGGGGCCGAACACCGAATCATCTTCGCCTTTGTTAGCCAGTCCTGGTCAAAGAGCGATCTCTCAGAAATAACTTCATGATGAATAAAGGACAGTGTGTTCGGCTAGAGGATTTCTTACTTGTTCGGCGGCGCGGTTACTGCTGAGGCCCACGTCCTCAGTAGTGTCCGGACACTCTATTTGAGGTCCGAAGAATGACTTGTACATCTCCTCGTGCATCAGGCCGAGGAAACTTTGAATGGCACACAGTCCTTCTGCGTTGAACTCCCACAAGCGAAGGGGTCGGCGTTTGCAAGGCTGGACTTGATGAACCAGCATAACTTGTATTACCACGACCAAATTAAAATCTCCCTCGAAGAGATCTCGAATGCGGCTTTGCAGTATAGGCACGTCCTTGGCTGGAACCCAGCTCAGACCTCTACTAATCCATGACATTAGTCGTGGTGGGGGGCCCGAGCGGAAAGCGGGGGCAGCCGCCCACTTGGCACTTCTGGGTGCCGTGACGTAAAACCACTCCCGTTGCCATAATTCAGACACCTCTGGAAAGGAACCTTTCGGCCAGGGAGCTCCTTCCATCTTGCCTATTGATGCACCTCCGCACGCTGCATGTTGCCCCTCGATCATCTTCGGCTTCACTTCAAAGGTCTTGAGCCACAGGCCGAAGTGAGGGGTAATGCGGAGGAAGGCCTCACACACGACAATAAATGTCAAGATGTGGAGAAAGGAGTCTAGAGCTAGATCGTGGAAATCTAGCCCATAATAGAACATCAAACCCCTGACGAAGGGATCCAGAGTGAGGCCTAGGCCTTGGAGGAAGTGGGAGATGAACATGACGTTCTCGTTGGGTTCGGGAGTAGGGACGACCTGCCCTCGAGAAGGAAGTCGATGCGAAACCTCGGCAGTCAGGTATCTGGCCTCCCTCAACTTCTTGATGTCCTCTTCCGTCAGGGAGGAGGGCATCCATCGGCCTTGAAGGCTGGATCCAGACATGATTGAAGATCCGGAGCACCTAACCTGGGCTTTGGGTGTTGGAACTCGAGGCGGGGGAAGGGTTTGATTGAGCACAAGAGGGAAAAGGCGAAAATCTTGTCCCTTTATAAAGAGGGTGAATGTCAAGCGTCCTCTCCGTAGCCGTTTAGGACTTGCCTATAATCTAGGAGTCCTAGACACGGTTGGGTTACCCACGACCGCATTAATGAGAATCCCGTAATTGGGGGAACACGATCTTTGCTTTGACAAGACGTGTCAAGAAACCGCCTCGCGTTATGTGTGGAGCTGGTTGAAGAAAAACGGTTCGAATAATCACCGGGCCATGACATAACGTCATGCTGCCAAAACAAGTCAGGAAATTGGAATTGCGAAAATATTATTCTCTCTACGGCGGTATGTGGAACTTATTTTGCAGGGTCGGACACTATCCTCGTATTCAAATTCTTCTGTCATGTATTCGGAGAAGGAACCCGCCTTGCAATGCGGAAGAAATACTGCGCGCCGGACTCATCATCATTGAAGCCTGGTTCAGGGGCAACTGAGGGAGTCCTGGATTAGGGGGTCTCTGGACAGCCGGACTATCTCCATTGGCCGTACTGTTAGACTATGAAGATACAAGATTGAAGACTTCGTCTCGTGTCCGAATGGGACTCTACTTGGCGTGGAAGGCAAGCTAGGCAATACGGATATGGATATCTCCTCCTTTGTAACCGACCTTGTGTAACCCTAACCCTCTCCGGTGTCTATATAAACCGAAGGGTTTTAGTCCGTAGGACAACAGACAATCATACCATAGGCTAGCTTCTAGGGTTTAGCCTCTCTGATCTCGTGGTAGATCTACTCTTGTACTACCCATATCATCAATATTAATCAAGCAGGACATAGGGTTTTACCTCCATCAAGAGGGCCCGAACCTGGGTAAAGCATCGTGTCCCCTGCCTCCTGTTACCATCCGGCCTAGACGCATAGTTCGGGACCCCCTACCCGAGATCCGCTGGTTTTGACACCGACAACGGCCCTGGGCGCAGCTCGTCCCACTGCAACCGCAGCGCCTGCAGCCGGGGCAGGCCCTGGCGGTCCCCTACGGGGCCGTGTTGGGGCGTCGCCCCGCGGCCACCAGAGCCAGGCGCAGGTCCCAAAGGTCGAAGGTGTGGGGCACCCAGGCGAAGGCCCCAGTGCAGCCGCCCCTAATGCCTACATGGCCCGCATGATGAACCTGGAATACACGCCTCAGGAAGACCCCAGCTCGTTCCCCAAGCCGAGCTTGGCAGGAGATTCACTGGAGGTCGGGGGTTTCGGTGGGTTGCCCGGAAGCTTCGTCGAACCCTTCGACAACGACAACCACATGGTATGGCCGCTGTCCGAGGGACATGCTTACGCTAACCATGGACCGCAGGTGAACCAGGCCACGACAGCGGTTAGAGACCCCAGCACGGTGCCCCCGCTCCCAACAGGACCGGTGCACTGGGGGCTGTGTAGGCAGGGCCCGAATGCGGGTCCCCTCACGCTCGCGGAGCAAGGCATCGCGCGGAGGTAGGTCCTCTACCGGGGGAGGCGCTGGTGAGCCCTTCCCCCGGCAGAGGGCCCGTGGTCACCGAGGGTGCCGCTAGCGTCCCCCTTGCCCCTTGGCCATATCCTGGTTTCCGGACGACACAACGGTGGTCAGGGGAGGCGCAAAGCGGTGCCTCGTCAGGCGATATGAAGGAAGGCTCACGCCTGTGAAGGTCTCCGCTCGTGACACTCTCACGTAATAATGAGTGGGGCTGTACACGCCCCAGAGTCTCCAGTGTGCCGCCCCTCGGCCTCGGGGGCTCCCGCCCACATCCAAGTGGAAGCACCATGCTCCGCGCTGGCCGTCGACACTGTCCCCCAATGACTATGCTCACATCCAGTGAAAGGACATAGCTCCTCGCTGGTGGGAAGACAAGAAGACTAGCCAGGTGCCGGACGCGGCTGTTTGCCTTAGCCCCTTTCTCTGTAACTTGATCGCCTTTTTCCTTTCAGATTGAGAGTTGAAGTTATTTTGTGTTATCTAAAATTGGGGGGGGGAGCTTTCTCTGGTTTCTGCCAGTTTTATTGCGTTCTGGTTGCGTGCTTTGTTTTTAAGGCTCGTGCACCCAACCCCCCTCTTACGAGTGCCCCGCTGCTCGGGGGCTGGTCGGCAGACAGTGCTGGGCGCATCTAGGCAACTTGGATAGGACCCCCTTGGGGCAAGAATGCAGTTGCCGCAAGATTGCCACGTGCGCATCCTACCATGGTTCACCGGACGCTCCTGGCATGGCCCTCTCGAACGGATCCGCTAACTCCTTAGGAGGCCCAGAATCTCGCAAGCCTCTGAGGGCTCGCCTCAGGAGGAAGGCACGTCTGCGACCTCAAAACCCGCTCAAGGCCTGCTAGGATCAAGATAAGTCTCAGCGATAACCCTGCTCGAGGGCTCACAAGCTCGCGGTAGCACATTTCGAGTCCAGCTTTAAAAAGACAAAACATTAATTTATACATTACAAGGGGCTTCCCCTCCAAAATGCTCTCACGCCCTGCGGGGCCGTGTCCGAGTCTTTGCATGCAGGTTCAAGCGAAGGAAGGCAGGCTTAACTGGATGTGCTGCCCCCAGCACAGTCCTGGTCGCCCTCATCCGCGCTACTTGCGCTGTCACGGACGTCGTCTTCATCATCGTCATCCACGCCATCCGCATCCGCCACGATCATCGTCACGTCGTCCTCGGGGGTGAACTCTCTGACAGTATGATAGGTTGTCCTGGATAGCCCCGGGCACTGGGACTATGTCGGCGTCAAAGTCAAAGTGGGGATCGGCATTCTGAATATGACTGAAGACGCACGAGAATGGGCGCCCAAGGAGGCCCTGGCTCCTCTCCTCAACGAGCTCGCGGGCCCTCGTAGCCTGACCTCGAGGAGCATCACGACCTCAGTAAAGAAGCGAAGGTGGCTAGTGTAATCTTCCACGCGGAGGTGAGGGATGCTCTCCTCGCAGATGGCGTCCAGGGCTCGGTTGGCCCTCACCCTGAGGGCCTGAAGCATGGGGCATGCTCGCACTGCAACGTCTATCGGATGTGGGGTTCTGGCAAACCCTTAAGGTTCGAACACTGGGGTGCACGCAAAGTCTTTCCCTCCTACTGATCTACGCCCTAGCTCGCTAAGATCTCGCGGACGAACTCGACGAACTCGTGACACAGAAAGGCACAAGATTTATACTGGTTTGGGCCACCATTGTGGTGTAATACCCTACTCCAGTGTGGTGGTGGTGGATTGCCTCTTGGGCTGATGATGAACAATACAAGGGGAAAAACAACCTCCTGAGGTTGAGGTGTTCTTGTGCTTGGCTAACTTGTGTGGGTGAGAGTGATCTCTATCCTCTCCCACCTCGGTGGTGGCTAGCTCTACTTATATATGCCCTGGTCTTCTTTCCAAATCTTGAGCGGGAAGGGAGCCAACAACGGCGGGCTAATTTGAAGGGGGACAACTAGTACAAGCCATCCTGACAAAAGTGGTCTTCGCCTGCGAAAAGCTCTGGTGGTGACGCCGTCTTGGGCTCCATGATGACCTCCGTCTTGCCATCCTTCTGGTCCTGGTCTTGTTGCACCGATATGGCAACCTTTCCCTGATGCCTCGCTACTCCTCGCCTGTGCTGGCCTCCTTAGCACCAAAGAGGAAACAAGGACGTTGCGTGCGCTGTCGCCCGCCTGGCACCCGCCTGGTGTCGATCGTCATGGCGCACTCACGAGAGCCTCGTGAGGTTCGCTGCTACCTCTTGAGCATTGCGTTGGTTTTCCCCGAAGAGGAAGGGATGATCCAGCAAAGTAGCGTAAGTATTTCCCTTAGTTTTTGAGAACCAAGGTATCAATCCAGTAGGAGGCTATGCGCGAGTCCCTTGTACCCGCACAAAACAAATAAATCTCTCAACCAACACAAATAGGGGTTGTCAATCCCTATAAGGCCACTTACGAGAGTGAGATCTGATAGATATGATAAGATAATATTTTTGGTATTTTTATGATAAAGATGCAAAGTAAAATAAAGGCAAAGTAAATAGCAAAGGAAATAACTAAGTAGTAGTAGATTAATATGATGAAGATAGACCCGGGGGCCATAGGTTTCACTAGTGGCTTCTCTCGAGAGCATAAGTATTCTACGGTGGGTGAACAAATTACTGTTGAGCAATTGACAAAATTGAGCATAGTTATGAGAATATCTAGGTATGATCATGTATATAGGCATCACGTCCGAGACAAGTAGACCGACTCCTGCCTGCATCTACTACTATTACTCCACTCATCGACCGCTATCCAGCATGCATCTAGAATATTAAGTTAATAACAGAGTAACGCCTTAAGCAAGATGACATGATGTAGAGGGATAGACTCATGCAGTATGAAGAAAACCCCATCTTGTTATCCTCGATGGCAACAATACAATACAATACAATACGTGCCTTGCTGCCCCTACTGTCACTGGGAAAGGACACCGCAAGATTGAACCCAAAGTTAAGCACTTCTCCCATTGCAAGAAAGATCAATCTAGTAGGCCAAACCAAACTGATAATTCGAAGAGACTTGCAAAGATAACCAATCATACATAAAAGAATTCAGAGAAGCTTCAAATATTGTTCATAGATAGACTTGATCATAAACCCACAATTCATTAGTCTCAACAAACACACCGCAAAAAGAAGATTACATCGAATAGTTCTCCACAAGAGAGGGGGAGAACATTGTATTGAGATCCAAAAAGAGAGAAGAAGCCATCTAGCTACTAACTATGGACCCGTAGGTCTAAGGTAAACTTCTCACACTTCATCGGAGGGGCTATGGTGTTGATGTAGAAGCCCTCCGTGATCGATGCCCCCTCCCGCGGAGCTCCGGAATAGGCCCCAAGATGGTATCTCGTGGATACAGAAAGTTGCAGCGGTGGAATTAGGATTTTGGCTCCGTATCTGATCGTTTGGGGGTACGTAGGTGGAATTATGTTTTTGGCTCCGGAACAGGCCCCAAGATGGGATCTCGTGGATATAGAAAGATTCAAGACAAGAGTTCATATTGACATAAAAATAATAATACTTCAAGCATAGTAACAAAGCAATTATGTCTTCTCAAAATAACTAGGCTAAAGAAAGTTATCCCTACAAAATCATATAGTCTGGCTATGCTCTATCTTCACCACACAAAATATTTAAATCATGCACAACCCCGATGACAAGCCAAGCAATTGTTTCATACTTTTGACATTCTCAAAACTTTTTCAATCTTCACGCGATACATGAGCGTGAGCCATGGATATAGCACTATAGGTGGAATAAAGTGGTGGTTGTGGAGAAGAAAAAACGGAGAAGATAGTCTCACATCAACTAGGCGTATCAACGGGCTATGGAGATGCCCATCAATAGATATCAATGTGAGTGAGTAGGGATTGCCATGCAACGGATGCACTAGAGCTATAAGTATATGAAATCTCAAAAAGAAACTAAGTGGGTGTGCATCCAACTTGCTTGATCATGAAGACCTAGGGCATTTCGAGGAAGCCCATCATTGGAATATACAAGCCAAGTTCTATAATGAAAAATTCCCACTAGTATATGAAAGTGATAACATGAGAGACTCTCTACTATGAATATCATGGTGCTACTTTGAAGCACAAGTGTGGTAAAAGGATAGTAACATTGTCCCTTATCTATTTTTCTCTCATTTTTTATTTGGGCCTTTTCTCCTTTTTATGGCCTCTTTTCTTTCTCCTTTTTTTCGTCCGGAGTCTCATCCCGACTTGTGGGGGAATCATAGTCTCCACCATCCTTTCCTCACTGGGACAATGCTCTAATAATGATGATCATCACACTTTTATTTTTCTTACAACTCAGTAATTACAACTCGATACTTAGAACAAAGTATGACTATATGAATGCCTCCGGCGGTGTACCGGGATATGCAATGATGCATGAGTGTGTCATAATAAACGGAACGGTGGAAAGTTGCATGGCAATATATCTCGGAATGGCTATGGAAATGCCATAATAGGTAGGTATGTTGGCTGTTTTGAGGAAGGTATATGGTGGGTGTATGATACCGGTGAAAGGTGCGCGGTATTAGAGAGGCTAGCAAAGGTGGAAGGGTGAGAGTGCGTATAATCCATGGACTCAACATTAGTCATAAAGAACTCATACACTTATTGCAAAAATCTACAAGTTATCAAAGCAAAGTATTAAGTGCATCCTCCTAGGGGGATAGATTGGTAGGAAAAGACCATCGCTCGTCCCCGACCGCCACTCATAAGGAAGACAATCAATAAATAAATCATGCTCCGACTTCATCACATAACGGTTCACCATACGTGCATGCTACGGGAATCACAAGCTTCAACACAAGTATTTCTCAAATTCACAACTACTCAACTAGCATGACTTTAATATCACCATCTCCATAGCTCAAAACAATTATCAAGTATCAAACTTATCATAGTATTCAACACACTCATAAGAGAATTTTATTTTATTCTTGAATACCTAGCATATTAGGATTTTAAGAAAATTACCATGCTATTAAGACTCTCAAAATAATCTAAGTGAAGCATGAGAGATCAATAGTTTCTATAAAACAAATCCACCACCGTGCACTAAAAGATATAAGTGAAGTACTAGAGCAAAACTACATAACTCAAAAGATATAAGAGAAGCACATAGAGTATTCTAACAAATTCCAAATCATGTATGGCTCTCTCAAAAGGTGTGTACATCAAGGATGATTGTGGTAAATTAAAAATAAAAGACTCAAATAATACAAGACGCTCCAAGCAAAACACATATCATGTGGCGAATAAAAATATAGCTCCAAGTAAAGTTACCGATAGAAGTAGACGAAAGAGGGGATGCCTTCCGGGCATCCCCAAGCTTTGGCTTTTAGGTGTCCTTAGATTACATTGGGGGTGCCATGGGCATCCCCAAGCTTAGGCTCTTTCCACTCGTTCCATAATCCATCAAATCTTTACCCAAAACTTGAAAACTTCACAACACAAAACTTAAAGTAGAAATCTCGTGAGCTCCGTTAGCGAAAGAAATTAAAAGACCACTTCAAGGTACTGTAATGAACTCATTCTTTATTTATATTGGTGTTATACCTACTGTATTCCAACTTCTCTATGGTTTATAAACTATTTTACTAGCCATAAATTCATCAAAATAAGCAAACAACACACGAAAAACAGAATCTGTCAAAAAAAGAACAGTCTGTAGTAATCTGTAGCTAGCGCAAGATCTGGAACCCCAAAAATTCTAAAATAAATTTATGTACGTGAGGAATTTATCTATTAATCATGTGAAAAAATAATTAACTAAATAGAACTTTCCAAATAAAAATGACAGCAGTTCTCGTGAGCGCTAAAGTTTCTGTTTTTTACAGCAAGTTCAACAAGACTTTCCCCAAGTATTCCCAACGGTTCTACTTGGCACAAACACTAATTAAACACAAAAAACACAACCAAAACAGAGCTAGATAAATTATTTATTACTAAACAGGAGCAAAAATCAAGGAATAAAAATAAAATCGGGTTGCCTCCCAACAAGCGCTATCGTTTAACGCCCCTAGCTAGGCATAACGAGCAAGAATAGATCTAGGTATTGCCATCTTTGGTAGGCAATCCATAAGTGGCTCTCATAATAGATTCATAAGGTAATTTAATTTTATTTCTAGGAAAGTGTTCCATGCCTTTCCTTAATGGAAATTGGAATCTAATATTTCCTTCCTTCATATCAATAATTGCACCAATCGTTCTAAGGAAAGGTCTACCAAGAATAATAGGACATGAAGGATTGCAATCTATGTCAAGAACAATAAAATCTATGGGAACATAATTCCTATTTTCAACAATAAGAACATCATTAATTCTTCCGATAGTTTTCTTAATAGTGGAATCCGCAAGGTGCAAGCTTATAGAGCAATCATCAAAATCACGGAAACCTAACAAATCACACAAAGTCTTTGGAATCGTGGAAACACTAGCACCCAAATCACATAAAGCATAGCATTCATGATCTTTAATTTTCATTTTAATAGTTGGTTCCCATTCATCATAAAGTTTTCTAGGGATACAAACTTCCAATTCAAGTTTTTCTTCATAATATTGCATCAAGGCATCGACGATATGTTTAGTAAACACTTCATTTTGACTATAAGCATGAGGAGAATTTAGCACGGATTGCAACAAGGAAATACAATCAATCAAAGGGCAATTTTCATAGTTAAATTCCTTGAAATCCATAATAGTGGGTTTAGCAACATCTAGGGTTTTAATTTCTTCAATCCCACTTTTATCAATTTTAGCATCAAGATCAACAAATTCTGAATTCTTTGAACGCCTTCTAGGTAAAGGTGGATCATATTCAGTCCCATCATTATCAAGATTCATATTGCAAAACCAAGATTTAATAGGGGACACATCAATAACTTTTAGATCTTCATCTTTATGTTCATAGGAACTAGAAGAACACGCTCTTATAAAGGCATCTTTCTTAGCACACATCCTAGTGGTTCTTTCTTTGCACTCATCAATGGAAATTCTCGTGGCTTTGATAGACTCATTGATATCATGGTTAGCTGGAATAGATCTAACTTTCAGAGAATCAACATCAAGAGAAATTCTATCAACGTTCCTAGCCAAATCATCAATCTTAAGCAATTTTTCTTCAATCATAGCATTAAAATTCTTTTGCGAAGCAATAAATTCTTTAATATTAAATTCAAAATCAGAGGGCATCTTATCATAATTTCCATAAGAATTGTTGTAGGAATTACCATAATTATTAGAGGGATTACTAGGATAAGGCCTAGGGTTGAAATTTCCTCTATACGCGTTGTTACCAAAATTGTTCCTAGCAAAAAAATTCACATCGATAGATTCATTATTATTCTCAATCAAAGTAGACACGGGCATATCATTAGGATCAGAACAAACACTCTTATTAGCAAATAATTTCATAAGTTCATCCATCTTTCCACTCAAAACATTAATTTCTTCTATCGCGTGCACCTTTTTATTAGTAGACCTTTCAGTATGCCATTGAGAATAATTAACCATAATATTATCTAGGAGTTTAGTAGCTTATCCTAAAGTGATTTCCATAAAAGTGCCTCCCGCGGCCGAATCTAAAAGATTTCTAGAAGCAAAATTCAATCCGGCATAAATTTTTTGAACAATCATCCACAAATTTAAACCATGAGTAGGGCAATTACATATCATTAGTTTCATTCTCTCCCAAGCTTGTGCAACATGTTCATGATCAAGTTGTTTAAAATTCATAATATCGTTTCTAAGAGAGATGATCTTAGCGGGAGGAAAATACTTAGAGATAAAAGCATCTTTGCACTTATTCCATGAATCAATACTATTTTTAGGCAAAGACGAAAACCAAGCTTTAGCATGATCTCTAAGCGAAAAAGGAAATAGCTTCAATTTAACAATATCATTATCCACATCTTTCTTCTTTTGCATGTCACACAAATCAACGAAGCTATTTAGATGGGTAGCGGCATCTTCACTAGGAAGGCCGGAAAACGAATCTTTCATGACAAGATTCAGCAAAGCAGTACTAATTTCACAAGATTCAGCATCGGTAAGAGGAGCAACCGGAGTGCTAATAAAATCATTGTTGTTGGTATTGGTGAAGTCACACAATTTAGTATTATCTTGAGCCATCGTGACAAGCAAGCAAACTAACACTCAAGCAAACAAAAAGCAAGCGGGCAAAAAGAGGCAAATAGAGAAAGAGAGGGAGGATAGAGAGAGATAGGGCGAGTAAAACAGCAAGGGTGAAGTGGGGGAGAGGAAAACGAGAGGCAAATGGCAAATAATATAATGCGGGAGATAAGGGTATGTGATGGGTACTTGGTATGTTGACTTTTTGCGTAGACCTCCCCAGCAACGGCGCCAGAAATCCTTCTTGCTACCTCTTGAGCACTACGTTGGTTTTCCCCGAAGAGGAAGGGATGATGTAGCAAAGTAGCGTAAGTATTTCCCTCAGTTTTTGAGAACCAAGGTATCAATCCAGTAGGAGGCTACGCGTGAGTCCCTTATACCTGCAGAAAACAAATAAATCCTCGCAACCAACGCAAATAGGGGTTGTCAATCCCTATAAGGCCACTTACGAGAGTGAGATCTGATAGATATGATAAGATAATATTTTTGGTATTTTTTATGATAAAGATGCAAAGTAAAATAAAGGCAAAGTAAATAGCAAAGGAAATAACAAGTAGTAGGAGATTAATATGATGAAGATAGACCCGGGGGGCATAGGTTTCACTAGTGGCTTCTCTCGAGAGCATAAGTATTCTATGGTGGGTGAACAAATTACTGTTGAGCAATTGACATAATTTAGCATAGTTATGAGAATATCTAGGTATGATCATGTATATAGGCATCACGTCCGAGACAAGTAGACCGACTCCTGCCTGCATCTACTACTATTACTCCAGTCATCGACCGCTATCCAACATGCATCTAACATGCATCTAGAGTATTAAGTTAAAAACAGAGTAACGCCTTAAGCAAGATGACATGATGTAGAGGGATAGACTCATGCAATATGAAGAAAACCCCATCTTGTTATCCTCGATGGCAACAATACAATACGTGCCTTGCTGCCCCTACTGTCACAGGGAAAGGACACCGCAAGATTGAACCCAAAGCTAAGCACTTCTCCCATTGCAAGAAAGATCAATCTAGTAGGCCAAACCAAACTGATAATTCGAAGAGACTTGCAAAGATAACCAATCATACATAAAAGAATTCAGAGGAATTCAGAGAAGCTTCAAATATTGTTCATAGATAGACTTGATCATAAACCCACAATTCATCAGTCTCAACAAACACACCGAGAAAAGAAGATTACATCGAATAGCTCTCCACAAGAGAGGGGGAGAACATTGTATTGAGATCCAAAAAGAGAGAAGAAGCCATCTAGCTACTAACTATGGACCCGTAGGTCTGAGGTAAACTACTCACACTTCATCGGAGGGGCTATGGTGTTGATGTAGAAGCCCTCCGTGATCGATGCCCCCTCCGGCGGAGCTCCGGAACAGGCCCCAAGATGGGATCTCGTGGATACAGAAAGTTGCAGTGGTGGAATTAGGTTTTTGGCTCCGTATCTGATCGTTTGGGGGTACGTAGGTATATATAGGAGGAAGGAGTACGTCGGTGGAGCAATATGGGGCCCACGAGGGTGGAGGGCGCGCCTGGGGGGGGTAGGCGCGCCCCCTACCTCGTGGCCTCCTATTTTCTTTCTTGACGTAGGGTCCAAGTCTCCCGGGTCTTGTTCGTTGAGAAAATCACATTCCTGAAGGTTTCATTCCATTTGGACTCCGTTTGATATTCCTTTTCTTCGAAACCCTAAAGCAGGCAAAAAACATCAATTCTGGGCTGGGCCTCCGGTTAATAGGTTAGTCCCGAAAATAATATAAAAGTGGATAATAAAGCCCAATAATGTCCAAGACAGTAGATAATATAGCATGGAGCAATCAAAAATTATAGATACGTTGTAGACGTATCATTCGGCTCGCCTTGATATCTCCGCTCCTCGTGAGCCTGCCTGACTAGGCCACTCTAGAGGAGGTCTTGCGTCGTTCGCCTCACGAGGCTTGGCCCCTCGCGAGGGTCTTGGATGCCTTGTTGATGAAGATGGGCCGTACGGCCTGCTGGCTTAGCCACGCAGCGGGCCGCAGGCAGGCAAGTCTGGGGACCCCCATTCCCAGAACGCCTACAGTAGCCCCCGGGCCGAAGGTGCGCTCGGGCTTGGCTTCACAGCGAAGCCAAGGGCCAAGTGTGGAGCACCGCGGGCCCCCAAAAGCCTGCGGCCTCGGTTGACGCGTGGCAGTTGATTGGAAGTGAGCGTCTCTGCTTCCCCATGCTTCCTCGGCAACTGCACGACTTGACAAGTCCCTGCGACATGCAAGGAAAACCATCATTACCTGCGATCATGAGGGGTGCCGGTTAGCCTTCTGTTGCTATAAATGGGGAGGGGGGCTGAGCCCCGATTCCCATCTCTTCCTTGCTCGCTTGCTTCTTCCTCCTTGCTCCACTGCTAGCTTCTTCTTCCTCGCTTCGTCGCTATCATCAATGGCGCCTATCAGAAGGTTCTCCGCCGAAGAAAAGGGGAAGGCCCCCCGAGATGACCCGGAGCCACTTCTGCTGAAGAAAAGGGCGATCCACCGCCGCGACGAAGCGGCGATGCAGGTGGTGACGAGGCCTTGGTGCGAGCGGCCTCCCCCAGGGTATCCGCTACCCCTGTATGCCCAAGCCGAGGACTCAGGAAGGCGGAGCGACGAGCAGCGCCGTCGGCGCCGCGCCCGGGGTCGCTGCACCGCGGCGACGCGCGCTGTCACCCCAGGAATCCACGCCGCGGACTTCTCGCGTGAGCTGGTGCTGTGGGCGCCGATGCCCCCAAGCTCTTGGATCCGCTTCCCGCGGTTATTCTCCGACGTGATGCCACCGAGGGGGCCTCTCGAGCTCTGGTTGCAGCACGCCGACTGCGGTGCTCCGGTGACTGGAGCGGAGATCGAAGCGGTCCACACCGGCAAGATCTTCATGACTCGTGGCTGGGGCGAGATTGCGTAGGTCTGCCGCACGCGGGGCGCCCTCGCGATCCACCTTGAGTACGATAGCATCTCCACGCTCTTCTTCAAGGTCTTCGATGCCGAGGGCCGCCACCTGGAGTGCTGCTCCGGAGAGGAGCGCGAGGCTGACGCCCGCTCTGCTCACGACCACTCCAGCAGCAGCAGCCCTTGGGAGTCCAGCAGCTCTCCTGAGCTCTACGAGACTCCGGAGACGAGTGACGACAGCTACATGCCCCCGAGCTCTCGCCGCGCTCGGAGCGGTGCTGCCGCATCCGGCCGTCGCTGCCGCTGATCTAGATGGGGTCGGCACCGGCCTCCCGTGGCCCACCCTTGATGATGGTGTCTGCCACGGGGGGTGTAGATAGGATCCTCCTTAGTTTTAGCTTTTGTTTCCTGCGAAGAATCATGAAGCGCCCCATGGGGGCATGTAAGGGTCTGTAATGTCTTTTGTGCCTATTTTCCCTGTTATGAAGATTTGATGAACACGCATCCCGTTGAGGCTCGGTCCCCCTTTCTTTCCTCACGATGGCTTGTTGCTCTACGCCGACAGGTCCTGGTCCCCAGGCAGGCTACATCCGTCGCTGGTATGCCAGGTCGCGTGCCATGGTCAAGGCCAGGAGGTGTGCGGCTCGAGGTCCAATAAGAGCCCCTGAGGCGTGATGCTCAGGAGGTCCCCCTTAGCGCTCAAGCGGCCATGGTAAGGGAAGAAAGGGAGTTGACGCGGCCGCAACGGGATTGCGGCAAGGCGTGAGTGTCCATAAGGCCCAGACATTTAGCCGATCCGAGGGCGAGACTTATCTTGTGAACTTCGTGGCGATTCCTGGCGCTGCGCTGGGGCTGCGCGCCAACTTGTGCGTCATAGCCAGTCTGGCCCATACAAGTTTCCCTCCTCCCATGCTCTCCTTAGTGCTCTGCGTCCTCAGGTCCCGGCCCTCGAGTGAGCTCAGCCGCCGCTGGTATGCCAGGTCACGATGCCGTGGTCAAGGCCAGGGGCTAAGGGCTGGAGAGCCAGTAAGAGCTCCTGAGTCGCGATGCTCAGGAGCCCCTCTTTTAACGCGCAAGCGAAGTGCACGAGAGAAAAGGAGACTCGCGGTGCCGCCTGCTATCCTCCCGCGGGGTCCTTGTGAACAGGCACAAGAAGAATATGGTTTGCTGTTACAGCCATCAGCCTGCCGCTGGTTGGTCTGGATGAAGTGAAGGCACTGAGGGCCTGGTGAGGTGACTTGCGCGGGGCGTGCCGCGAGCCAGAGCTCGACCGCTCAGATTTGTCGACGTGGCAGGGACGGACCCATGCACCAGCGCCGTGCCTGTGAGGAGGCCCCGTGGGAGGCGATGATCGAGCAGGTGATAATCGTAGGCAGGTTAAGCAAGGAAGGTAAATCAGCTTGGATAAATGCAGGAAGATACATGCCACTGGGTCCGGCCCGAGTGGCTTGGGGATGATGCAGCCCGAGGGGAGCCCCCAGCAAGGTAAGCTAAAGACATAAGCAAATGGGATACATGCCGTAGGGACGGACCCACACGGCCTGGAAATAATGCAGCCCAAGGGGCACTCTCAGCTTAACGAGCTTGGAAGATGTCACCTAGTTCTGTAGACGAAGCAGAGTTGGTGCAGCTGAAGGCGCGCGTCGAAGAAATGACTCCTCATGAGCCACTGGAGCCCTGAGCCTCGGGAGGCTCTGGGGGCTCAGGAGGCTCCCTGAAGACCATCTCCATTCCCTCCAGGATGACATAGTACCTGGCCTCTTGATCCGCCAGGTCACGCCACATGGCATGCTGATAGGCCGACGCCACGCTCGGCAAGCCGAACGACATGCGAACGTAGCTATGTGGCGGGCCCTCGCAACAGCCCACACGCGAAGGCCATTGTTGAGCCCTGGGATGTCGATGCAGATGCGCAACTCAGCACCCTCGCCTGGGTGGTGAGCCGCGCCCTGTGAGCGGCTGTCGCCGCGCATGGCTCTTGCGTCTTGTAGTTCCTGTGTGGTCTTGGCGATGAACTCCTAAGCGGTGGGCACCCCTTGCCCTGCGTTCTCCTGAGAAAAACGTGTCGCGTAGCACGCCTCCAAGTGGTGCCCAAGTGCCTCCCTCATGAGGTTGGCAAGGCCTGAGGCCCTCCAGAAGAGAGCACCCGAGCCCTTCCCGAGGAGGGTGCCGGGCGCGCCTTCCTATGCGATGGAGGGAGGCGCCCCTGGGACGGACGCTGGTCTTGACGAGGCTCCTGCCGCGACGCCATCCTCCCGAGGACCTGCGCGGCGCAACTGCTTCTTCTTGGGGATGGCCTCCGGAGGGCCCTCACTTCTGCTGTCGAGGTCATCGATTGCTGCAGCTTGGAAGGCACGCTCGAGGGAGCACACCGCATCCCTTTCCTCACATGGGACCGTGATGACCCCGTCACTTCCAGGCATCTTGAGGATGTTATAGCTGTGGTGGGTGACCTCCATAAACTTGGCCAGGGCCGGATACCTGAGGATGGCGTTGTACGACAGGCGGATGTGGGCGATGTCGAAATCGATGAGCTCGATGCGGTTGTTGTCGCGTGTGCCGAAGGTGACAGGCAGGCGGACCTGCCCTATCGGTGTGGTGGAGCCGTCGGTCACTCCTGAGAAAGGTTTGGTAGGCTAGAGCTGCTCATATGGCACTTGGAGGTTGTCGAAAGTGTCGACAGACAGGATGTTGAGCCCTGTACCACCGTCGATGAGGGTCTTGGTAGCCTGCACATTGCTGATGACTGGGAAACACAACATCGGGAGGACGCCGGCGGTGGCCGTGCACTTGAGCTAATCTGCCGAGTTGAAAGTGATGGCGTACTGGGACCACTTGAGCGGGCACGCGGCCTCAAGCTTGGAGAGCACCGCGTTCACCTCGCAAGCGAACCGTTTGAAGATGCGCTGAGAGGCTGGGGCCTGGGCGCTGCCCAAGATGTAGGCGATTGCACGCGGCTCCTGGAAGCCCCCAGCCCCCTAGTCCTGATGATGGTCCTCGTTCCTTCTTGGTGGCGGCAGTGGAGGAAGACCAGCGTTGCCTTGGGGGCGATCCTCACGAGGTTGGTCCCTCTAGGGCCCCTCGCGAGGATGGTCCTGCCAGTAGTCCTCACGTGGCCTGTAGTGCCATTCCTGACGCGGGCCATGGTCATCCCAGCGTCCGCCTCCTCGTCCTCCTCCGCGGCCGTAGCCCCGTTCACTGCGCTCGGGGCATCGACTGTAGCGTCCCTCGTGTAGGGCTCGGAGCTCTTGGCAGTCGCTGGTGTTGTGGGTGTTTAGGTTGTGGAAGGCGCAGAACGGTCGGCTATTCTTGGATGACTCGGGCTGATCTCTACCCCGTTTGGTGTCGGGCTCCGCAGCTAGCACTGCCGCTTCCTTGCGCTTCACGTCCTTAGCCTTGGCTTTCTTCTCCTCTGCGCCTGCGACTGGCAGATCAAGGACGGAAAGGCGCCCCTCCTCAGCTCTTGTGCACTTGGTCACCAGGTTGAACAGCTCCTGAGACGTGAAGAGCTCCTCGTGGATAGCGAGCTCTTCCTTCATCTTGACGTCACGGACACCGTCGGAAAACGCGGAGATGATGGCCTCGTCCGTGACCTTGGGGATCTTGAGGCGGGTGTTGCTGAAGCGTTGGATGTACTTCTGGAGGGTCTCCCATGGTTGTTTCTTGATGCGGTGCCGGTCGCCCATGGCAGGGGCGGTCGTGAGTGCCCTGGAAGTTGGTGACGAAGCGGTCGCGCATCTCGTCCCAGGAGAAGATCAAGCCGTGCTGCAGGTTCAGGAGCCAGGAGAAGGCCCCATCCTTGAGAGCCATGGGAAACCAGTTTGCCATGACTTTCTCGTTGCTGTTGGCTGCTTCGATGCTCAACTCGTAGAGCTGCAGGAACTCCGCAGGGCTAGCGGTGCCGTCGTAGCGAGGAGGCGGATCCGGCTTGAACTTGCCTGGCTAGGCGACGCTGCGCAGCTCGGGGGTGAAGGCGCTGCAGCCGGCCGTAGTTATTGGGGCCCGCTTCGGAGGTGGAGCTTGGTCTTGATGAGGTCTGCGCGGCGCCACCGCGAGCGGTGTGCGGTCTTGACGAGGCAGCGCAGGGAGCGTGGGTGCAGCTCCTCGCGGCCGAGGGATTTCTTGGTAGCTTCTCTCTTCACGCGTGGGCACCGGACGTGGCGGATCACACCGCGGGGCCGCGCGCCTTGGTGCCAAGGCGCCGTCTTTGGGCTGGGGTGGTGGAGGCGCGCCTTGGGCCTTGTCGCCCGTGGCCGGCTGAGGGTGAGGCAGAGAGACGGATAGCACCGGGGAGCCCCCTGCGGCGCGGACGAGCTCGGCGATGTAGTCGAGCCAATCCTCGTAGAGGTCGTCGACTGGGCGGTAGCGCAGGAGTTCATTTGCGGCGAGGAGTGTAGCCCGTGCCTCCATGGGAGCGTGGCGCGCATGGGACGAAGAACTAGTCGGGGTCAGCGATGGAGAGGCGGTGCGGCCGTCCTGCCGTACCGAAGGATGCAGCGAAGATGCTTGCTTCTCGTTCCCCACCGGGCCGGTGGCAGCGTTGGCATCGGGAGACGGAGAACGATGTGGTGGCCCGCCGATGGGAGCCGTCTAAGCAACGCGAGCGGTGAGGGCAGCCCAACGCTCAGCTCGAGCACGGCGAGCGTCCGCCATGGAGACGATGGAGCGACGGAGCGATGAACTGATGGAAGGGAAGCTATGGCGCACCCCTACCTGGCGCGCCAAATGTCGGATGTGGGCTTCCGGCAAACCCTTAAGTTTCGAACACTGGGGTGCGCGCGAAGTCTATCCCTCCTACCGATCGATGCCCTAGCTCACTAAGATCTCGCAGACGAACTTGACGAACTCGCAACACAGAAAGACACAAGATTTATACTGGTTTGGGCCACCGTTGTGGTGTAATACCCTACTCCAGTGTGGTGGTGGTGGATTGCCTCTTGGGCTAATGATGAACAATACAAGGGGAAAAACAGCCTCCTGAGGTTGAGGTGTTCTTGTGCTTGGCTAACTTGTGTGGGTGAGAGTGATCTCTATCCTCTCCCTCCTCGGTGGTGGCTAGCTCTACTTATATATGCCCTGGTCCTCTTCCCAAATCTTGAGTGGGAAGGGAGCCAACAACGGCGGGCTAATTTGAAGGGGGGCAGCTAGTACAAGCCATCCTGACAAAAGTGGTCTTCGCCTGCGAAAAGCTCTGGTGGTGACGCCGTCTTGGGCTCCATGATGACCTCCGTCCTGCCGTCCTTCTGGTCCTAGTCTTGTTGCACCGATATGCAAACCTTTGCCTGATGCCTCTGTACTCCTCGCCTGCGCTGGCCTCCTTAGCACCAAAGAGGAAACAAGGACGCTGCGCACGCTGGCGCCCGCCTGGCACCCGCCTGGTGTAGATCTTCATGGCTCACATCACGAGAGCCTCATGAGATTCACCTCGCTTTGATATCTCTGCTCCTCGTGAACCTGCCTGACTAGGCCACTCTAGAGGAGGTCTTGCGTCGTCCACCTCACGAGGCTTGGCCCCTCGCGAGGGTCTTGGATGCCTTGTTGATGAAGATGGGTCATACGGCCTGCTGGCTTAGCCACGCAGCGGGTCACAGGCAGGCAAGTCTGGGGACCCCCATTCCCAGAACGCCGATAGCATTTGCCGATGATGAAGGAAATATGACCTAGAGGCAATAATAAAGTTCTTATTTATATTTCCTTATATCATGATAAATGTTTATTATTCATGCTAGAATTGTATTAACCGGAAACTTAGTACATGTGTGAATACATAGACAAACAGAGTGTCACTAGTAAGCCTCTACTTGACTAGCTCGTTAATCAAAGATGGTTAAGTTTCCTAACCATAGACATGAGTTGTCATTTGATAAACAGGATCACATCATTAGAGAATGATGTGATTGACACGACCCATCCGTTAGCTTAGCACTATGATCGTTTAGTTTATTGCTATTGCTTTCTCCATAACTTATACATGTTCCTATGACTATGTGATTATGCAACTCCCGGATACCGGAGGAACACTTAGTGTGCTATCAAACGTCGCAACGTAACTGGATGATTATAAAGATGCTCTACAGGTGACGCCGATGGTGTTTGTTGAGTTGGCATAGATCGAGATTAGGATTTGTCACTCCGATTGTCAGAGAGGTATCTCTGGGCCCTCTTGGTAATGCACATCACTATAAGCCTTGCAAGCAATGTAACTAATGAGTTAGTTGCGGGATGATGTATTACGGAATGAGTAAATAGACTTGTCGGTAATGAGATTGAACTAGGTATGATGATACCGACGATCGAATCTCAGGCAAGTAACATACCGATGACAAAAGGAACAACGTATGTTGTTATGCGGTTTGACCGATAAAGATCTTCGTAGAATATGTAGGAACCAATATGAGAATCCAGGTTCCTCTATTGGTTATTGACCGGAGATGAGTCTCGGTCATGTCTACATAGTTCTTGAACCCATAGGGCCCGCACGCTTAACGTTCGATGACGATATGTATTGTGAGTTATGTGATTTGATGTACGGAAGATTGTTCGGATTCCCAGATGTGATCATGGACATGACGAGAAGTCTCGAAATGGTCGATACATGAAGATTGATATATTGGAAGGTTATGTTTGGACACCAGATAGGTTTCGAATAGGTTCGAGCATTTTCCGAAGTACCAGGGGTTACCGGACCCCCCCCCCGGGGGGGGGGGGGTTCATGGGCCTTCATGGGCTTTAGTGGAAGAGAGAGGAGGTGGCCAAGAGGAGGGGCGTGCCCCCAACCCCAATCCGAATTGGGGAGGGGGGGGCCAGCCCCCCTTTTCCTTCTTCCCCTCTTCCCTTTCCTTCCCCTTCCTAGTTGGACTAGGAAAGGGGGGAACCTACTCCTAGTAGGAGTAGGATTCCCCCTTGGGGCGCGTCCTCTGAGGCCGGCCGGCCCCCTGCTCCACTCCTTTATATACAGGGGAGGGGCACCCCATAGACACACAAGTTGACTTCTTATCTGTGTGCGGTGCCCCCCTCCACAGATTTCCACCTCGGTTATATTGTCGTAGTGCTTAGGCGAAGCCCTGCGTCGGTAACTTCATCATCACCGTCAACATGTCGTCGTGCCGATGAAACTCTCCCTCGGCCTCAACTGGATCTAGAGTTCGAGGGACGTCACCGAGCTGAACATGTGCAGATCGCGGAGGTGTCGTGCGCTCGGTACTTGATCGGTTGGATCGCGAAGACATTCGACTACATCAACTGCGTTACTCAACGCTTCCACTTTCGGTCTACGAGGGTACGTAGACACACTCTCCCCTCTCGGTGCTATGCATCTCCTAGATAGATCTTGCGTGATCGTAGGATTTTTTTTGAAATACTGCATTCCCCAACAAATGATACGCCTCATCCCTATTCTGCTTCGCGAGGGACGCGGCACCGTCAATCTGCCACTGGGCGAGAGCAAATCGGCTCATGATGAGGCCAAGTAAGCCAGGGCCGAAGCCTCAGCCACTTTGGTGGCCTCCTCATGCTGCTCCGTCTCGTTTAGCTTTGCCTTGAGGGCAGCGGTCCTACGCTCAGCTTCGGCCTCCAGGAACTCCAGCTTTAGGCGGTACTCATCGGCAAGATCCGCGCGAACCTTCGCCTGAACCTTGGCTTACTGCATGGTAACAGCGTCCTCAGCCACGGCCACTTGGTGTTCCCTCACCTCCAGGTGCTCAAGCTCCAGGCTGCGCTCCAAGGCCTCCATCGCCAGTGCCTCCTCGCGCTTCAGGATCTTCTGCTCTTCGGAAGGTGCTCCCCTCATCGACGCCAAGACGGCCCTGTGCGCCTCGATCTGCTGCTCAAGGGTAGCATTCAACGCCTGGAGCTCCCGCTCGCGCTCCTCAGCGGCCTCGCGACGGTGGTCGGCCTCCCTGGCCTCCTCCAAGGCCCGGGCGCTGGCCTCGTGTGAGGTCGCAAGGGACACCGTGGCCTTGGCCTTGTCATGCTCATGCTGAAGGTGCCCAAGGTTGATGGCGACCTTCAATTGATGCCACTCCTGGGCCAGGCGAAGGTCCTCTGTTTCAAGGTGAGCGTTGACTTCGACAAGCTCTTCTCCGAGGCGGCTCAGCGCACCCATCACCTCCCGGAAGAGCTCGTGGCATACAGTGCCACGCCCGCGCGCAAACTCTAGTGCACGGCCAAGCTCATCATCCGCGCCAAGGGCTGTTGGGGAAGCTTGAGGTGGCCCACCTGCCCCAGGCAGAGGGCTCAAGGCCGGTGCCTTCCCTGCCGCCTTACGGGCCTCAGTAGAGGTGCTGGGTGGCGCGGCCTCGCCACCTGAAGACGAAACCCGTGCTGGGGTCGCCCAGCCACCAGCGATGACCAATGGAGGATCCCTTAGCACGCTTTCTGCACCCCAGGCCGGGCGCGAAGGAGGGATGCCAAGAAAGCAAAGTCGAGACTCCCCATCGGCACGTCCACCTCTTGGGCAGGCATCGTGCCTCGCGCGATGGTCGGATGTGTGGGCTCGGGACCATGAGCGAGCAAAAGGCTGGTGACGGCGGCACCTCGGGAGGCCCCGCCGCTGCAGCTGTAGGGACCCTGAAAATCCATTATTAGGAAAGGACGCAGCACACCAAAAATCACGAGAATAAGGTACTTACTCATCCATAGCTATGTACTTTGTTTGCTTCAGTGGCCGGTAGGCGTCGCCACGACAGCTTGGACTCCCCTTCCTCTTGCAGAGTGCTTCGAAGTTCAGGTGGAGCAGGCCGAAGCCCCAGGTGAGACCATCAGTGTCTAGGGGATTCGGTAGGACTCCTGAGGCGGTGACCTCGGGATTCTCGGTCTGCGACAGCTCTTCGGCCTCCATATCAAGACTGCTTAACCGAGCTTCAGGGGCGGCGACCTCGGGAGCCTCGGATCGCGCCAAGTCATCGATCGCCCCTCAGGATGGCTCACCCGCGCCTCGGGGGCTGCCATCTCAGGAGCGCTTGGCCGAGGCGCACCATCAGCAGCCACCCCGACAGCACCGGGCTGTGCCCGTCCCCCAGCATCCACCACTGAGGCGTGCGCCGCAGGGACAACAGGCAGGGGGACCACAAGAACGGGGTTCTCGCAGGGCCCCTCAAGCTCCGCCGGGCGCAGCCCCCACTCATTGAACAGGGGCATCTGCCTCATGAACTCCATGTTTGAGTAGCAGTACAAAAGGCAGCCCTCCTTCGGAACCATGGTAGGCGCATGGTCGCTAGTCAGGAGCTCAAGCACCGTGCGCAGAGTCTCAGGAGGAAGCGCAGACACCTGGAGCCTCATGGGGTCCCTGTTGCCGGCGAAGGACCATATTCGTCGAGAATGGCGTTGAAGGGGAGCAATGCGACGCTGGGCGAACTCCTGCACCACCATGGGCACCATCACCCCAAGCTCCTTCAACCTGGCCAGCCAGCGCCAAACGTGGGCGAGCCGACGGTCGACGAGCCTCACATGCACCCATCCGGAGCTGGTTCAGCCAGCGCCTGGGGGAGCAAGAGCAGGGAGTTGAGCACGCCGACATCCACGAACACCCACCACTTTCGAAATCCATGTACGACCGGCGAGAGTTCGAAGTCAATCCCTGAGCCCGCCGTCGCCACCACAGCCTGGAAGGTCACGCACCCCGAGCACTAGCGGGCGTCGGTCAGATGGAGCAAGAAGAAGTGGCGGAACAAGGCCACGAAGGGAACAATGCCCACCATGGCCTTGCAGACGAAGGAGAAGACGGCGGGGAGAAGGATGGATTGGGGATCCAGGTGCAACGCGTGGACTTGGTAATGCGAGATTATGGCGTTGAAGAAATCGGAAAAGGGAGGAATCAAGCCTGCCAAGAGGGTGTGGAGATGAATCAGGATCTCAGTGGCCGCCATGTCGACCATGGCGCGGAAGCAGGCCAAGCCACCGCCACGTTCCACTCATTGGAATCGGCTGTGAGCGTCAGACGGACCTTGTCCAGCATCTCCCAGTTAACCATCGTCGACCACTCAAGGGCGGGCTCGAAGGCTAGTAGAGATTCGGTCGGAGCGCGGTCACTTTCTTCTTCTTCGCCAACTTTGGCGCCATGTCGACAGGGGAGAGCTGAGGAGGTGGAGGGGCCAAGGAAGCGCGCAGCAAGCAATGAAGATGGAGCTGTGTCGGTGGCGGAGGCCACAAGCCCGGTGAATATCAAGGATGTGTGGGGAAGTGGGGTAGCCCACGTCCCATCGATCGCCACACGTCGACAAGGGCCGCATGAGGTTGGGACCCGCGGCACTCCACACTTGCCCTTTGGCTTCACCTCAAACCAAGTTTGAGCGCACCTTGGGCCCGGGGGCTACTGTCAGCGTCTTGGGAATGGGGGTACCCAGACTTGCCTGCCTATGGCCCATGGCATGGCTCCCTTGGCGGCCCAGTACGGCCCAGTTTCAGCAACAATGACTCAAGACCCTCGCGAGGGGCCAAGCCTCACGAGGCGGGCGACAGCAAGACCTCCCTGGGGGCGGCCTCACCAGGCTGGCTCTCGAGGAGCGGAGATATCAAGGCAAGGCGCACCTCACGAGGTTCACATGACGTGAGCCATGACGACCAAGGCCAGGCAGGTGCCAGCGGGCGCAGTGTACTAGTTTTCCCTTTGGTGCCAAGGAGGCAAGCGCAGGCGCAGAGTTCTGAGGAGTCAAGTAAAGGTTTCCATATTGGTGCAATGAGACCAAGACCTCCAGGACGGCAGGACGGAGGTCATCGCAAAGCCCACTATAGTGTCACCACCAGAGCCTTTGCTTGCGAAGACTACTTTTGTCAGGATAACTTGTACTAGTTGTCTCCCTTCGAATTTGGCCATTGTGAGATCCCTTCCCGCCTACATTTGGGAAGAGGACCAAGGCCACTATAAATAGGACTTAGCCACCACCATAGGAGGGGGGGTTGAATCCAGACCATCCTCTCACCCACCAGCTCATCGAGGTCAAGAACACGTCACCTCCTGAGGTTGTTCAACCATTGTACTATTTCATCCTCAGCCCCTCGAGGCAATCCACCACAGAGCTGGAGTAGGGTATTACACCACAAGGTGGCCTGAACCAGGATAAACTGGTGTGTCCCTTGGGTTCGTCAAGCTAGGATGTGGAATCGTTGGGATGGCAAGTCGGGGAGAGGGATTTTTCTGTACGCATCCCAGTGTTCGAACTTCTCAAGGGTCCATGGAGCCCCAGATCCGATAGAATATTCATGATACTAATGATGATTGCACTAGTGATGATAAAGAAGTTTCTTATAAGCATGTCAATTTTTGTGGACTGAATAGAGTTTGTGAATACATGCCTTATAGGGATGATAGATATTCTAAGAAGCATAAACACGATGAAACCAATCATTGGCTTAAGGTGATAGATAAATTTTCTACAAAATTATGCTCTCTTCATCCCATTACTTGTGAACTTTGCAATAGAGTTGGCCATCTTAATTTCCAATGCACATTTTTTCATGACCGAATCGTGGCAAAATATAGCAATAACTTGATCACCCTTGAACTTTATAATGAACTTTGTTTATTTTTTGGGTGCAAAGAATTGTCACATAAAAATAGTTGGTTTGAAGCATTCATATTTACCGACCATGCTAAAACTACTCTTAAAGAAATCTACATGTTTTGTGTGGTAAATTGCAATGAGAATGCTTATATTGCCAACTATAAAAATATGGGAAAACCATTAGAATATAAAAGAAATACTAATGAAATGGTAAAGCTCTCCACTTTCCCTCATATTGTCTCTCGTGATGAAACAGGTTATGAGAATGAGCTTCCTATGCAAGCAATCTCATCAATAAGGAGCTCCAAAAGGTTGATTAAACCCACATATGATGTGGATAAAAAAATAAAATACGGAAAAGCAAAGGTAAAAGGGTATCCCTCCCGAATTTTGTTGCTCCTATTTTTGTTATGCCTCATGAGAGTGTATCAAAAATAAATGTGGAGGATGATATACTTGATGATGATATTGTTTCTTTGTCTTATGGTAAAATGTCCAAAGAAACTATTGAGGCTGATTTTGTTATGCCTATTACTCATTGTGATGATTATGATTGGGAAAATAATGATACTCCTTATAATCTTGAAAATCTTTTTTGGCACCAACCTAGAGAGTTGTGATGATAATAATTGCTATACTATTGGTGCTATTCATACTATTAATGATGAGAGTGATTATTCTTATGATATGCAAAGCCATAAGCTTGGGGATGCTATGTTTGATGAAGATGATATTTTTTGTCCCCTAAGTTTTGATGAGCAAATTGATAATGATGATAGCATGCCCCATATTTATGATGATTATATTGATGAAAGTGGGTTTGGAAGAGTGTTAACTCTAGGTACTGATCCCACTATTTTGGAGAGTGTTGAATCTTATAATATTTATGGAAGTGGATTCGGAGAGGTCATGACTTTATTTAGTGATGAATCCACTATTTCAGAAGAGGTTTCAATTGATTATGAGAACAAAGTTGCTATCTATGATGATTATTGTGATAATATGTATGCTATAAATAATAATGATAACCGTGAAACTTTTCATCATGATTTCAATTTTCAATTGGATTATGCCTCACATGATAGTTATTTTGTTGAGTTTGCTCCCACTACTATGAATGAGAAGAATCTTTCTTATGTGGAGAGTAATAAAATTTCTATGGTTGTGGATCATGAAAATAATGCTTTATGTGATAGTTATATTGTTTAATTCATTCATGATGCTACTGAAAATTATTATGATAGAGGAACATATGCTTTTACATATTGCAATAATATCAAGTTTCCTCTCGATCTGTTGAAAATCTTGAAGTTATGCTTGTTTTGCCTTCCTATACTAGTTGATTCTTGCTCCCATAAACTGTTTGCTCACAAAATCCCTATGCGTAGGAAGTGGGTTAGACTTAAATTTTCTAGTCATATGCTTCATGATGCTCCTATTATGTTTCAATTCTTATCTTTTACGTGAGCATCATTGAAATCATCATGCCCAGCTAGAAAGGCATTAAAGAAAAGCGCTTGTTGGGAGACAACCCAATATTTACCCCTACTATTTTTGTGTGTTCTCATGATTATGCTATTGTATTAATCATTTTTATAGCTTTTGTTTCAATAAAGTGCCAAGTAAGACCTTTGGGATGGTATATGGTGATAGTTGATTTGATCTTGCTGAAAAATAGAAACTTTTGCGCCCAGTAAAATAATTTTAATTTTTTAAAGAAGCATGATAAAATACTAATTATTTTTGCACCAGATTTATATACAAATTTCCCAGGCTGTCCTAATTTATAAGAAATTTTGGAGTTACATAAGTATACGAAGTTTCCAGATTACTACAGACTGTTCTGTTTTCGACAGATTCTGTTTTCATTGTGTTGTTTGCTTATTTTGATGAATCTACGGGTAGTATCGAAGGGTATGAACCATGGAGAAGTTGGAATATAGTACATATAAAACCAGTATAAATTTAGAATGAGTTCACAATAGTACCTAAGTGGTGATTTGCTTTATTATACTAATGGAGCTTACGAGTTTTCTATTCAGTTTTGTGTTGTGAAGTTTTCAAGTTTTGGACGAAGTTTCGATGGACTACGGAATAAGGAGTGGCAAGAGACCAAACTTGGGGATTCCCAAGGTAATATTCAAGTAATACCCAAGCAACTAAGCTTGGGGATGCCCCGGAAGGCATCCCGTCTTTCGAACTCAATCCATCGGTAAATTTACTTGAGGCTATATTTTTATTCACCACATGATATGAGTTTTTCTTGGAGCATCATTTTATTTTAATATTATTTGCTTTATGATATTTATAATAATGTTTTGCATCTTTTAGTTCAATAAAAAGGTCAAGTATAACCTTTACCATGCTTATTTGCAAGTCTATATGTTGCTGTTTTGAAAACAGAAAGTTTTCTATCATTGTCTGAATATTTGTGAATAGTCAGGACATGATAAAATCATGAAGTTTTTACATAACGAGTACCAAAAAATTCTCTACAGTGTGGTAATTATTCAGAATTTTTGGTGTTAGATAAGTATGATTGTTGTTGCATTCTTTACAGACTGTTCTGTTTAGACAGATTTCTGTTATGTTTGCATTATTTGCATATGTTTGCTTGTTTAATGATTCTATTTGAGGATAGGAGTATTAAATATGCAGAGGAATTTAGTATGCAATGTTAAATAATAATTTTAGTGATTTTCTGCAGTAGATAATGATAAGGGCATTGCATTAATTTATACTAACTTATCTCATGAGTTCTTGTTGAGTTATGTGTGGACGAAGTTTTTAAGATTTAGGGAAACCATGATATAAAAGGAATTAAGGAGAAACAAAAGCTCAAGATTGGGGATTCCCAAGGCATCCCTAATTAATATTTCAATAAGTCTCAAGCAGCTAAGCTTGGGGATGCCCCGGTTGTCATCTCACCTTTCTTCTTCAACAATGATCAGTCAGTTTTGGTTGGACCTAAGTTTTTGCTTCTTCACATGATATGTGATATCCTTGGAATGTAATTTTATTTTCTTTTGCTTGCTGTTTGAATAAAGTACTTAAGATCTGAAGTTTTATTTATGAGAGAGAGTCTTCACACAACTACATAACTATTCAACTACTCATTGATCTTCACTTATATCTTTTTGGAGTAGTTTGTCAGTTTCAAGAAGGATATAATAAAAACTTTCATATAAAGTGCATTGAATACTATGAGAAGCTTGATTCCCGTAGAAATATAAAGATGGTGATATTAGAGTCATGCTAGTGAGTAATTGTGGATTGGTAGAAATACTTGTGTTAAAGTTTGTGATTCCCGTAGCATGCACGTATGGTGAACTGTTATGTGATGAAGTCGAAGCATGATTTATTTATTGATTGTCATCCTTTGTGTGGAGGTTGGGAGTGCATGATGTCTAACTCCTACCAACCTCTCCCCTAGGAGCATGCGTTAAGTACTTTGTTTCGATAGCTAATCAATTTTTGCAATAAGTATGTGAGTTCTTTATGACTAATGTTGAGTCCATGGATTATACGCACTCTCACCCTTCCACCATTGCTAGTCTCTCTAGTACCATGCAACTTTTGCCGGTGCATTAAACCCACCATATACCTTCCTCAAAACAGCCACCATACCTACCTATTATGGTATTTCCACAGCCATTCCAAGATATATTACCATGTAACTTCCACCGTTCCCTTTATTATGACACGCACCATCATTGTCATATTGCTTTGCATGATCATGTAGTTGGCATTGTATTTGTGGCAAGGCCACCGTTCATATTTTTACATGTCACTATTAATCATTGCACATCTCGGTACACTGCGGAGGCATTCATATAGAGTTATATCTTGTTCTAGTATCGAGTTGTAATTCTTGAGTTGTAAAGAAAATAAAAGTGTGATGATCATCATTATTAGAGCATTGTCCCATGTAAGGAAAGGATGATGGAGACTATGATTCCCCCACAAGTCGGGATGAGACTCCAGACGATAAATAAAAAAGGAAAAAAAGAGGCCAAAGAGCCTAAATAAAAAATGAGAGAAAAAGAGAGAAGGTACAATGTTACTATCCTTTTACCACACTTATGCTTCAAAGTAGCACCATGATCTTCATGATAGAGAGTCCCCTATGTTGTCACTTTCATATACTAGTGGGAATTTTTCATTATTGAACTTGGCTTGTATATTCCAATGATGGGATTCCTCAAATTGCCCTAAGTCTTCATGAGCAAGCGAGTTGAATGCACACCCACTTAGTTTCTTTTTAAGCTTTCAAACACTTATAGCTCTAGTGCATCCGTTGCATGGCAATCCATACTCACTCACATTGATATCTATGATGGGCATCTCCATAGCCCGTTGATATGCCTAATTGATGTGAGACAATCTCCTTATTTTTGTCTTGTCCACAACCACCATATTATATTCCACCTACAGTGCTATATCCATGGCTCACGCTCATGTATTGCATGAAAGTTGAAAAGGTTTGAGAATACTTAAGTATGAAATAGTTGCTCGACTAATATCGGGGTTGTGCATGATTTAATACTTTCTGTGATGAAGATGGAGCATAGCCAGACTATATGATTTTGTAGGGATAACTTTCTTTAGACATGTTATTTTGAGAAGACATGATTGCTTTGTTAGTATGCTTGAAGCATTATTGTTTTTATGTCAATATTAAACTTTTGTTTTGAATCTTATGGATCTGAATATTCTTGCCACAATAAAGAAGATTACTTGGATAAATATGTTAGGTAGCATTCCACATCAAAAATTCTGTTTTTCTCATTTACCTACTCGAGGACGAGCAGAAATTTAACTTGGGAATGCTTGATACGTCTCCAACGTATCTATAATTTTTTATTGTTCTATGCTATTACATTATCTGTTTTGGATGTTTTATATGCATTAATATGCTATTTTATATTATTTTTGGGACTAACTTATTAACCTAGAGCCCAGTGCCAGTTTCTATTTTTTCCTTGTTTTTGAGTTTTACGGAAAAGGAATATCAAAGGGAGTCCAAACGAGCTGAAAATTTACAGTGTTTTTTTGGACTAGAAGAAGCCCACGAAGCATAAGAGTTGGGCCAGAAGAGTCCCGAGGCAACGACAGGGGTGGAGGGCACCCCCTAGGGCGCGCCCCTGTCTTGCCACTGCCTCGTGGACCCCCCTGACGTGAAACCGATGCTAAAAAATCCTATAAATCATGTAACCCCTAGAAAGAAACCTAGATCAGGAGTTCCGCCATCGCAAGCCCCTTAAGCTACGAAAAACCAATCGGGAGCCCGGTCCGGCACCCTGTCGGAGGGGGAAACCATCACCGGAGGCCATCTTCATCATCCCAGCAGTCTCCATGACGAGGAGGGAGTAGTTCACCCTCGGGGCTGAGGGCATGTACCAGTAGTTATGTGTTTGATCTCTCTCTCTCTCTCCCTCTCTCTCTCGTGTTCTTGATATGGCATGATCATGATGCTTTGTTACTATAGTTGGATCATATGGTGTTTCTCCCCCTCTACCTTTTTGTGATGAATTGAGTTTTACCTTTGAGGTTTCACTATTATCGAATTGAATACTTCTATGGATTTGAGACACTTGATGTATGTCTTGCGTGGGATACCCGTGATGACAATGGAGTGTTCTGTTGATTCACTTGATGTATATTTTGGCACTCAACTCACAGACTCCTGAGGTGACATTGGGGTAATCTATGCATATGGGTTGATGCACGTTCTCATCCTTGTTTCTCCGGTAGAAATCTTGGGGCACTCTTTGAGGTTCTTTGTGTTGGATTGAATATTATGAATCTGAAGTTTTTTGATGCATATCATATAATTGACCCACGGATACTTGTGGTGACATTGCAGTATCTAGGTGACATTAGGGCCGATTGATGTGTATCATATGGTGTTATTTTACTATGAACTCTAGGGCTATTTGTGACACCTATAGGAATAGCTCAATGGATTGACTGGAAAGAATAACTTTGAGGTGGTTTCGTACCCTACAAGAAATTTCATCTTATGTTCTCCGTGATAGGAACTTTGGAGTGACTTTTGTCGCACGTTGAGGGATTGCCATATGATCTAATTATGTTACCATTGTTGAGAGAACTTGCACTAATGAAAGTATGAACCCTAGGCCTTGTTTCCAAGCATTGTAATACTGTTTTTGCTCACTTTTGTTAGTTGCTACCTTGCTGTTTTTACATTTCCAGATTACAAAAACCTATATGTACTATCCATATTACACTTGTATCACCATCTCTTCGCCGAACTAGTGCACCTATACAATTTACCATTGTATTGGATGTGTTGGGGACACAAGAGACTCTTTGTTATTTGGTTGTAGGGTTGTTTGAGAGAGACCATCTTCATCCTACACCGCCCACGGATTGATAAACCTTAGGTCATCCACTTGAGGGGAAATTGCTACTGTCCTACAAAACTCTGCGCTTGGAGGCCCAACACGAGTCTACAAGTAGAAGGTTGTGTAGTAGACATCATAGACATGACAGAGACACCTCTCCGGTCAATAACCAATAGCGGAACCTGGATGCCAATATTGGCTCCTACATATTCTACGAATATCTTTATCGGTCGAACCTTATGACAACATACGTAATTCCCTTTGTCTATCGGTATGTTACTTGCCCGAGATTCGATCATCGGTATCTTCATACCTAGTTCAATCTCGTTACTAGCAAGTCTCTTTACTCGTTCGTAATATGTCATCTTGCAACTAACTCATTAGTTACTTCGCTTGCAAGGCTTCTTATGATGTGTATTACCGAGAGGGTCCAGAGATAGCTCTCCGATACTCGGAGTGACAAATCCTAATCTCGATCTATGCCAACTCAACAAACACCGTCGGGGATACCTGTGGAGCATCTTTATGATCACCCAGTTACATTGTGAAATTTGATAGCACACAAGGTATTCCTTCGGTATCCGGGAGTTGCATAATCTAATAGTCGAAGGAATATGTATTTGACATTAAGAAAGCAATAGCAATAAACTGAACGATCAATATGCTAAGCTAACGGATGGGTCTTGTCCATCACATCATTCTCCTAACGATGTGATCCCATTATCAAATGACAACACATGTCCATGGTTAGAAAACCTTAACCATCTTTGATCAACGACCTAGTCTAGTAGAGGCTTACTAGGGACACAGTATTTGTTTATGTATTCACACATGTATTTAAGTTTCCAATCAATACAATTCTAGAATGAATAATAAAACTTTATCATGATTAAGGAAATATAATAATAACCATTTTATTACTGCCTCTTGGGCATATTTCCATCAACACCATCTTCATCCTGCACCTCCCATGGATTGATAAACCTTAGGTCATCCACTTGAGGGAAATTTGCTGATGTCCTACAAAACTTTGTGCTTGGAGGCCCAACCAAGCCTACCAGAATAAAGTTGCATACTAGACATCAGTATCCTACAGAACTCTGTCTGACCAAATTCCAAGCCTATATTTATTCCGTCATCTCAAGAGAAAAATCAGAGAGAAAGTTTCATCGCGTTTTACGGTACAAAGCCGCCTCCACCTGTAGTTCTTCATCAGGAGCCCTAATCTGGAGTCTGTTAGAGGCTCCAGAGAGAGGGAATCATCGTTGTTGTCATCAACAACCCTTCTCCATCAATAGTCTCATGGTGTTCACAATCATGTGTGAGTAATCCTCTTGTAGGCATACTAGAGTTAGATGGAGATGGATGAGATCTGTTATGTAATCATGTCAATTTGTTAGGGATTGATCCCTAGTATCCACTATGTTCTGAGATTGATGTTGCTATGACTTTGTTGTGCTTAATGCTTGTCACTAGGGCCCGAGTGCCATGATTTTAGATTTGAACACTTATGCTTTCATGAATATATTTTAGATGTTGATCTTACCTGCAAGTTGTATGCACTTGTTATCGTTCTGAACCTTAGACCCCCGAGGTGACCACGAATCGAGATATCGACAGGGATTTATTTAATTTGAGGAGTTCATGTTTTCACCATGCGTTAATGCTTTGATCTAGTTCTCTACTAAAAGGAGAGCCATAATTACCCTTAGTTCCATTAGGACCCCACTGCCACAGGAGGGTAGGACAAATGATGTCATGCAAGTTCTTATGACTATATATGGAATAAATGCCTACATATGATTGATGAATTGGAGCTATTGTGTATCACTCTAGGTTGTGACACATAATGGATCTCATCTAATTATCCATCACTACTCCATGACTACGCATTATTACTGCTGCTCTGCTTGCTACAAAATTGGTACTACCATTACCACTACTATTGTTATCATTGCTATCATATTATTGTGGTACTATTAAATTGTTGCAAGGAAGTGATTCTCTGGTGTGGTTGAATTTACAACTCAGCTACCCTCGAAGACTGTTGCAATCCCTTATACTTGTGGGTCATCAAAGATGCCCAACAAGGAGAACCGAGCACCATCCGACTGTCATGCGTTGGGGCTTGCGCCGAGACGGCTAACCTAGCTGATGTGACTATCCTTGTGGGACACGCGCGGGAAAATTGGAGTGGATGGGGTATGACCCACCACCGAACGGAGGAAGAGGAGCAGTAGAAGTAGGCTCCATCAAAAAGGATGTTGATGCAGCCAACAAGGAGCCCGACCTTCACCCCCGGTGCTGACAGTGGGTGCCATCTACATCAGCATGGGTACAGGGGAGTATGTCCAAGGTTGTTCAATTGCGACGGTGGCGGAGGCACCACTTCTACATCTATTGGAGCTCCTTATACCTATTGGTAAGTCTGCATCCTCCTCCGAACCATATATGTAAGAGGATATATGTTCTTTTTCTTAGTGTTGTCTTCAGAAACCTTGATTGAATGTGGATTTCAATTTGTGTAAAGAGCACCTTGATGATGATGGGAAACGTAGAATGCATTTACAAAAAAATCCTACGCTCACGCAAGATCTCTCTAGGAGATGCATAGCAACGAGAGGGGGAGAGTGTGTCTATGTACCGTCCTAGACCGAAAGCAGAAGTGCTTGACAACGCGGTTGATGTAGTTGAACTTCTTCTCGTTTCCTCCGATCAATGTCACAGCCCCAGTTCAGCCCCTGCTTGACTTTGATTGTTCATCATGCCATCATGTTTAAATTCCAAAGAATTTTGAATGGGGATTGTTGAAACCCTAGCACCCAAATGAAATGAAATTAGGATCAAAATAAAAATATTTTCAAAGAACCCAAAATGTCATGGAAAATGTTCATGATTTCTGATAAAGGTGAAAACCTCTGCCAAAAATGATGAGCATATTTCTTGGCCATTTATGGATTTTTGAGTTAAACCATATTGTATTTGAATTGGAGCATTTAATGCCTATAAATATTTTATATGCTTCAATACTTCTGAAAACAATTGGGGGCTGTTGGAAATAATTCAAATAGTGCCCACAATTTTTGTCAGGATTTTACAAAATGAGTTAGTATTTTTACTAATTCAAAACAGATCAAAATAAATAGAAAACAAAAAAACAGAAAGCAGAGAGGAGAGAAACCTTACCTGGGCTTAACTCACCTGCGCAGCCACCTGGAGGCCCAAGTGGCCGGCCCAGCCCACCTGGCCCCCTCTCCTATCGTCTTCCTCCTTTGCCAGGAGGATGGGCGCGTGCCCGACGCGCGCGCACCGCCGTGCACCACCTCCTGCTTCCCGCCGCTGCCCCGATGCCTCTGGACGATGCCACGCACCCCCCCAAACCTCTCTCTCCCTCACCCGTGGCCTCTCCCCTCCCCTGGACCTCTTCCTCTCACCCACCCGAACGGGTCCGTCGCCGCCGACAAGCACCACCGCGGCCACTGCCTCCCCCTCGCTCCCTGGACATGCCCAGGAGCTCCGCCACTTTGTCCTCTACCTCCTCGATGAGCCACGAGGCCCCGGACACGCTGCAACACCGCCACCGCCGTCGCCCTCTTCGTTCGGCCACCGAGATCGCCGACGACCTCTCGTCACCACCAGCCCCTCCCCGAGCTCGTCGAGGCCACCTCTGAACTCGCGGTAAGCTACTCTATTGATCCCCCCTACTCCCATGCCCACTAGCTCATCGTAGCCCTCGTTTCCATCGAGACCGAGACCTCACCGGCGCCGGACTTGTCGCCGTCGTCATTTTGGTATGCCTCCGTCCAAACCGAGGGCGTCACTTCACTCAGTGCAGCCCCAGGAGCACGTTTCACCCACCGGCTCCTCCTCCCATGCACCACAACGCCAAACCCGCAGGTGCCCGAACTCCGGCCGCCGCTCGACTTGACGCTGTCGTCGACTCCGGCCACCCCAGGCCCGGCTACTGCCACCAGGCGACGCGCTGCAACGCCAGCTACCCGTAGAGACCAACCGCGGCTCAAACCCGGCCTGTACGCGAAACCCGAGCAAGTCCGGCGCGTTGCCGCCACGGGTTTGGTCGCCGCCGGCCAACTCCGATGACAGCCGACGTGGCGGGGTCATTAGTCCTAATCCCCGCCAGCTGGACCTCACCTAGTCACTGACAGCGGGCCCCGCAGTGGGTCAAAGCCCAGTTAGCATCGGGTTTGACCCGAGGTTGACCTCTGTTTGACCCTGGAGTCACTGACATGCGGGCCCCGCCCGGCTAACCAGTTAGTTAGAGCTAAACTTAATTAAGTTAGTTTAGTTAGTCACTGACCAGTGGGCCCAGTGTTGTTTAGTTAGTTTAGTTAACCCAAATAGTTAACTATGAGACTGACTAGTGGGGCCCAGCCGTCAGGTTTGACCTGGCCAGCCACAGTTGACCTGATGACGTCACCCTTACGTCATGCTGACGTAGTAAAACCTTTTTTGGATTTTAAATAAATCTAAATCATTTATTTATTTCAGAATATGCCTAAAACTTCTAAAAATCATAGAAAATAATCTATAACTCAGAATGAAATAATTTATATATGAAAAATTATCAGAAAAATTCAAGGAATCTGTTTATGGCATTTTCATGCATGTTTGAACAATGTTTGTCCTCTGTTTTGGACAAAACAAATAAATGGCATTTAATAAAGCACATATGGAATTTGAATTTGAACCTAGGGTTCAAACCAACTCCATTTAACATGTTGCTAGTTGCATTAGCTCAAACCACAGCATATTGACATGTCATGATCTTGCATCATATTGTGCATTACATTGATTGTGTTTCTTTCTCTGTTGCCGGTATTTGTCCCCTCTCGATAGACGTTGTTTCGACGTTGTGATCGTTGACACTAATGAAGACTCAGTGCTATCTTCAGAAGTGCCAGGCAAGAAAAATCCCCTTGTTCATTCTGATACAATCCCACTCTCTCGCTCCTGCTCTCTTTTACCGCATTAGGACAACAACGATTCGGCTGTTACATGCTGCGATAGTTGAACCCCTTTCCTCTGCATTACCTGTCATTGGCCACAGTAAATAGATGAAACCCACTAGCATGAGTAGGAGTTGTTTGAGCCCTGATGTGCCTACTCATTCATGTTTGTTTGTCATGCCTGCTACTGCTTAGAGTTGAGTCAGGTCTGATTCATCGGGGATGAATCGGAGGTGTGTAAACATGTCCTACTGTTGAGAGCTAAGTGTGTGAACACGATTTGCTAAAGGTAGCGGTGAGAGGCCATGTAGGAGTACATGGTGGGTTGTCTCATTGAAGCCGTACTCAGGAACTGAGTTCTGTGTTTGTGATCCATGAAACAGTTACTACCACGCATTGGGCCCGAAACCAATGGACCCTCTCGGCTTCTTAATCACCCTAGTACTCTGTCCAGGAGTTGCAAATAGTTTCTGGTGTTTGTAGGTTATGTGTTGGCGGCCGTGCGTAGCGCTGACCCTAGGGGTGGGCTATGTTGCGGTAGATACACCGTGGCACAGTGTACCGGGTGCCCGTTTGGTGTCTCGGGAACCCTGTTCACATCGTTCGGGGCTGTATGTGGAAACCTCGGCCGGACTCCCTGCGGATGGAACCTGGATAGGAGATAAACCGTGGCCGACTCCCTCGTTGGGCTTCCGCTTGAAGGTTGGCGAGTACATGTCGTGTAAACGGCGGTAAGTGGTGAGAGCGTGTGTGAAGAAGTACACCCCTGCAGGGTTAACATCATCTATTCAAATAGCCGTGTCCGCGGTAATGGACTTCTGGGTTGCCTATAACAGTTCATAGACAAGTGAAAGTGGATACTCTAAAACTCGCAAGATAAGTGTGAGTGCTATGGATGGCCTTCTCGTAGGGAGACGGGAGTGGATCCATAGTGGTGTATTGAATGGTGAATATGTGGACTCGTGTGCGCCACGTCGAAAGAGTTGCTTGCAATCGTAGTTCAGGTTAGCCATTGAGTCAAAGCTGGCTTGCTGCAGTTAAACTCCACCACCCCCCCTTGTTGATACCGATGCATATGTAGCTAGTTCTAATGTAAGTCTTGCTAAGTACCTTTGTACTCACGTTTGCTTAATTTATGTTTTGCAGAGAGAGAGACTTCCATCTCGCTAGTAGTTCCGCGTGGACTTCGACGTTAGCTTGATACCTCAGCTACGATCTTGTGCCCTCGGCAGGATCTGGTAGATAGTTAGGCTTCTTAGCCTCTTTCATTTGTAGATGTCTGTACTCAGACATGTTAAGCTTCCGCATGTGCTTTGATTTGTATGCTATGATTGTTGGGTCATGAGACCCATGTTTGTAATATCTCGCTCCTCGGAGCCTAATGAATAAATACTTGAGTTGTAGAGTTATGTTGTGATGCCATGTTGTATTTACACATATCGAGCATATTGTGTGTATGATTGAAATGCTTGGTATGTGCGGGATCCGGCAATCTAGTTGTTTATCTCTGGTAGCCTCTCTTGTGGGGAAATGTAGTCTTGTAATTCCATGAGCCATAGTAGTCCGCTACAGCCCGGTTCACCAGAGTCCTGCTAGCCCAGCACTACTGCTCATGACACTTGACTGGCCGGCATGTGTTTCACTTCGTTCCTATGTCTGTCCCTTCGGGGAAATGTCATGCGGTGACATACGGAGTGCTGCCTAGCCTGCTACAGCCCGGGTTCCCGGAGTCCTGTTAGCCCAGTGCTACAGCCCGGATTCACACACTGCTGACCGACATGCTCGATGTGATTCATGTATGCCTGTCCCCATAGGTTAGTGCCGCTTTGGGTTCACGACTAGCCATGTTGGCCCGGGTTCTCCGTCATATGGATGCTAGCGACACTATCATATACGTGAGCTAAAAGGCGCAAACGGTCCCAGGCCATGGTAAGGCGACACCCGTGGGAATACCGTGCGTGAGGCTGCAAAGTGATATGAGGTGTTACCGGCTAGATCGATGTGACTTGGAATCGGGGTCCTGACAGCGTTGGTATCAGAGCCTGACTGCCTGTAGGATTACCAAACCAAACTGGTCGAAGTCGAGTCTAGAAATGCTTTAGTTATGTAAGAGAATTGATTGTGGAAGGGAACGTAAGGCTCTTTTTACTCCTTATACCTCATGCCCTCTGATCTGAGTCATCCTCTTCTTTTCTACGGGAATTAAGAACTAGGCCTTCTCATCTATCTATCTATCAGGATGACGTGTTACTAATCCGTAGACTTATAGGATTGTTGGATTCAAGTCTCAGTTCAGTTCCTTTTACCTCCATATGCTCATAGCTGGCCTCAGAACCTTGATATTGTAATGTTGAGTGGTCATGCCACTATTTTGCAGGATGTCTCAAATATTTCGAGCATTCACAGCCATTATGCTATCCGAGTCATTCCAGGTTTCTAAATAGTCTGATGCATTTGCAAACCCCTTCCTCCTATTCCTGATGTCCATTTGGGCCAGATTAATCACACTAACCGGTCAGTTGAGGTACTCTATTGCCTCGACATATATGTTGGAGCTATTATTATGACCCTAGGTGTTTTAGGGAGTCACCTAGTAATCTAGCCATCTTTTGTGTTCCGGTGTGATGATTCTGGCCACCATTCTCGAAAGCATCCCGTGATGCCATGTAGTGGTAGGTATTCTATTCATGGGTTCTTGAACCCGAGATTCACCCTACTTACCTCATGTTGATAGTGTTGCTAGTTCCTTCAGGATATTAGTAACCTTTGCGATAGTCCTCGAGGTCCGAGGTATTTCCTTCTTCCAAATACTATGAACCACTTATGGCAGAAGTTTGTTGTATCAAAAGATCACAACCAGAGTGCTCTTAATGAGTTCCCCATTCTATATTGTGATTCTGCCAGTCCTACCGTTCTGCATGGGTTGTCCGGAAGAAATGTTGAGCTTTGCTCGACATATTAATCTATGCATCCACAACTCAGAAAATCATATGTTCCTTGAGTTGTTCCTCTTTAGTTGTATTCTGACCATCCCCTATCAGTTGATAGCCAAGAGTATGTGTGCATTTGTGTTCATCAATGCCCTTTTTATTCTTGTGGTCCGTCAAGCCATTCTATTCCGAAATGACTAGGAGAAACAAACTCCATTACCTCATCCATATCCAGGATTGGGTCAAAGTAGTTGTGTTCTGCAGAACAAATGCCAATCCAGCTTTTGCTCTGTTCTACCCTGGAGTATTACCCCCTTTATGTCAGGATTGTCATGAGAATTGCACCCTCTCTCATGAATTCTTGACGCAGTGATACTTATTACCATCATTTTTCATTCCTCGGTCCCGTGTTGTCGCAACCGGAATGCCGGCAAGTGAACCATGATGTGTGAAATCAATACTTCTAGCAACTAGTTGCTAGGTAGCTAATGGACAATGATTTCTTTCCTAGCGTGTTGGTTATTGAATCATCATCCTAAGATTGATCGTGCTACCTAGTCCACTTTTCCTCGTGCACTCTTCGATCAATGAGTTAGGATTGGGTCAGTCCCTCGCTCTCTTGATCATATCGTCTTGCTCTAAAAAGCAAGATTGTTCCCGAGCTTAGGAACATATCGGTGGTTCGTGATTTTCTGAATATTTCCTCGGAAGTATCACCAGGTTGCCCCCTGACTGTTATGTTGAGATCGTGATCAAGTTGGTTTCTTGTAGACCACCCCTTCTCCAAGAATCTGTGTTGGATACCCTGAGCTAGTTGCTTAAGCTGAACAACAACTTGAAGAGTTGGAAGATGAAAGCTTGTCCGGCTCAGTTCATTCCAAAGGGATATCCTTGTGTGTGCGTGTGTTGAAGAAACATGATATCTCCATCGATTGGTCCTCGTGATCAGTTGTTGGATCTATTGCCTTGTCAAAACTTTGACTTGAGTATGGGCTATCTTCAAGTCAAATCAGAACCAACGATGTTCGTAATGTTGTCTTACTCGTGGTTGATTCCTCGAGCATACACCATTAAATCTTTTGGTCTGACCAATGCTATCACCGTGTTCACATGATGGTGGAAGTCCAGTGCTATGGAAATTCCGATGAGTTGTTGTTGAACCCATCAGCAGCATTTTGTCTCCCCCATGATTCATGTTGAACATCAACCTAGTGTTGGAAACTTTGTAAGCAATGCCTTCGTGTTACGTTCATGAAGCTTACGCTTGGATGGAAGAAGTGACTTCCTCGAATTCATGTGCATTAGGTGTAAGTTGCCGCCATGAATTTGAGAAAGGTTTGTTTGTTTCCCTTGGAATCATCCCAAGTCAGTCATGCATGCGTTCGAAGCATTGTATGGTTTGGCAGATTAATTACCTCCACTCCATATGTGTTCCTAGCACACCAAGCCACTGATTGATTTGTTCGAGGAAAATAAGTTGCTGTGCGAATACTAGTTCATGCACAAGACTCCAACATCCTCGATGATGGTTCTCCACCTGAACTCGGTAGTGTTTTATCTTAAGACTACTATGTGATCATACTTGTCTGGGACAGCGTGTTCATATGTGTGTAGCAGAACCAGCTCATGTTTTGGAGCTTGCTATCGTAGTTCATTTCCCGAGAATCTCGCAACATCATCTCGTCGATTCGTGTTGCAACCTTTCCTTTTCAGACATGTTGTTTGAACTATCCTGACACCAACCAGATCTGAATCTCAGGCAGATATGATGGTTGGAACATTCCCGACATTTGCATTTTGTTCCCAGCTTGCACCGCCTTGTGCCAACTTTCCATGGGTTGCCCTTCTCAGCAATTGCTGTCCAGGATCATCTTCAACGTGGACTTGCCATGGGTCCCATCCATTTCCGGTGATAAGCAAAAGTCATCCATTGCGTTGTCTTCAACAAGGTAGCCCACATCATCCATCCAGTTCAACTATGCCATTCTTTCGAATTCGTTCAAACGATCGTTTGTGATTGCCTTAGACTGGTATATAGAGCTTCAATGATCTCCGTATCAAAAGTAATTCTTTTTGCCACTTAAGGGAATAATTCTATGAGTCATCTTCCCCAAGGTGCCCCATTATGGAATCATGGCAATTATTTCCTCGCCACCTTGACACCATCCACCATCTCTCTAAGCGTTGAATTGATGCCCACCAAATCAAACCTCGTTGTTTGTTCTTTCGTCCCTCTCGATGTGTTTCGTGTCTCAACTCGAGATGTTCCAACATCTCACTCCACGAGTTGATCTTGAATGCTCGATCTTTGAGGAGATCGTTTCCTATAGAGTTTCTTTCTATCGCCATCGTGTTGGATGAAGATCTCAAAAGCGAGGACGTCAAGATCAATATGATGCAATGAAGCTACTTCTTCGAGAAGGGCAGTTGGATTGAGAAGATTGTGATAGCTTGCGACCCCTCTGTCTTCTTACCTCACGACTTGAATCTCGGGACGAGATTCTTGTTTAGTGGGGGTGCGCTGTCACAGCCCCAGTTCAGCCCCTGCTTGACTTTGATTGTTCATCATGCCATCATGTTTAAATTCCAAAGAATTTTGAAATGGGGATTGTTGAAACCCTAGCACCCAAATGAAATGCAATTAGGATCAAAATAAAAATATTTTCAAAGAACCCAAAATGTCATGGAAAATGTTCATGATTTCTGATAAAGGTGAAAACCTCTGCCAAAAGTGATGAGCATATTTCTTGGCCATTTATGGATTTTTGAGTTAAATCATATTGTATTTGAATTGGAGCATTTAATGCCTAAAATGCTTCAATACTTCTGAAAACAATTGGGGGCTGTTGGAAATAATTCAAATAGTGCCCACAATTTTTGTCGGGATTTTACAAAATGAGTTAGTATTTTTACTAATTCAAAACAGATCAAAATAAATAGAAAACAAAAAAACAGAAAGCAGAGAGGAGAGAAACCTTACCTGGGCTTACCTCACCTGCGCAGCCACCTGGCGGCCCAAGTGGCTGGCCCAGCCCACCTGGCCCCCTCTCCTGTCGTCTTCCTCCTTTGCCAGGAGGATGGGCGCGTGCCCGACGCGCGCGCACCGCCGTGCGCCACCTCCTGCTTCCCGCCGCTGCCCTGACGCCTCTGGACGATGCCACGCACCCCCAAACCTCTCTCTCCCTCACCCGTGGCCTCTCCCCTCCCCTGGACCTCTTCCTCTCACCCACCCGAACGGGTCCGTCGCCGCCGACAAGCACCACCGCGGCCACTGCCTCCCCCTCGCTCCCTGGACATGCCCAGGAGCTCCGCCACTTTGTCCTCTACCTCCTCGATGAGCCACGAGGCCCCGGACGCACTGCAACACCGCCACCGCCGCCGCCCTCTTCATTCGGCCACCGAGATCGCCGGCGACCTCTCGTCACCACCAGCCCCTCCCCGAGCTCGCAGAGGCCACCTCTGAACTCGCGGTGAGCTCCTCTATTGATCCCGCCTACTCCCATGCCCACTAGCTCATCGTAGCCCTCGTTTCCGTCAAGACCGAGACCTCACCGGCGCCGGACTTGTCGCCGTCGTCGTTTTGGTACGCCTCCATCCAAACCGAGCGCGTCACTGCACTTAGTGCAGCCCCAGGAGCACGTTTCACCCACCAGCTCCTCCTCCCATGCACCACAGCGCCAAACCCGCAGGTGCCCGAACTCCGGCCGCCGCTCCACTTGACGCCGTCATCGACTCTGGCCACCCCAGGCCCGGCTACTGCCACCAGGCGACGCGCTGCAACGCCAGCTACCCGTAGAGACCAACCGCGGCTCAAACCCGGTCTGTACGCGAAACCCGAGCAAGTTCGGCGCGTTGCCGCCGCGGGTTTGGTCGCCGCCGGCCAACTCCGGCGACAGCCGACGTGGCGGGGTCATTAGTGCTAATCCCCGCCAGCTGGACCTCACCTAGTCACTGACAGCAGGCCCCGCAGTGGGTCAAAGCCCAGTTAGCATCGGGTTTGACCCGAGGTTGACCTCTGTTTGACCCTAGAGTCACTAACATGCGGGCCCCGCCCAGCTAACCAGTTAGTTAGAGCTAAACTTAATTAAGTTAGTTTAGTTAGTCACTGACCAGTGGGCCCAGTGTTGTTTAGTTAGTTTAGTTAACCCAAATAGTTAACTGTGAGACTGACTAGTGGGGCCCAGCCGTCAGGTTTGACCTGGCTAGCCACAGTTGACCTGATGACATCACCCTTACGTCATGCTGACGTAGTAAAACCTTTTCTGGATTTTAAATAAATCTAAATCATTTATTTATTTCAGAATATCCCTAAAACTTCTAAAAATCATAGAAAATAATCTATAACTCAGAATGAAATAATTTTATGAAAAATATTATTCAGAAAAATTCAAGGAATCTGTTTATGGCATTTTCATGCATGTTTGAACAATGTTTGTCCTCTATTTTGGACAAAACAAATAAATGGCATTTAATAAAGCACATATGGAATTTGAATTTGAACCTAGGGTTCAAACCAACTCCATTTAACATGTTGCTAGTTGCATTAGCTCAAACCACAGCATATTGACATGTCATGATCTTGCATCATATTGTGCATTACATTGATTGTGTTTCTTTCTCTGTTGCCGGTATTTGTCCCCTCTCGATAGACGTTGTTTCGACGTTGTGATCGTTGACACTAATGAAGACTCAGTGCTATCTTCAGAAGTGCCAGGCAAAATCCCCTTGTTCATTCTGATACAATCCCACTCTCTCGCTCCTGCTCTCTTTTACCGCATTAGGACAACAACGATTCAACTATTACATGCTGCGGTAGTTGAACCCCTTTCCTCTGCATGACCTGTCATTGCCATAGTAAATAGATAAAACCCACTAGCATGAGTAGGAGTTGTTTGAGCCCTGATGTGCCTACTCATTCATGTTTGTTTGTCATGCCTGCTACTGCTTAGAGTTGAGTCAGGTCTGATTCATCGGGGATGAATCGGAGGTGTGTAAACATGTCCTACTGTTGAGAGCTAAGTGTGTGAACACGATTTGCTAACGGTAGCGGTGAGAGGCCATGTAGGAGTACATGGTGGGTTGTCTCATTGAAGCCGTACTCAGGAACTGAGTTCTGTGTTTGTGATCCATGAAACAGTTACTACCACGCATTGGGCCCGAAACCAATGGACCCTCTCGGCTTCTTAATCACCCTAGTACTCTGTCCAGGAGTTGCAAATAATTTCTGGTGTTTGTAGGTTATGTGTTGGCGGCCGTGCGTAGCGCTGACCCTAGGGGTGGGCTATGTTGCGGTAGATACACCGTGGCACGGTGTACCGGGCGCCCGTTTGGTGTCTCGGGAACCCTGTTCACATCGTTCGGGGCCGTATGTGGAAACCTCGGCCGGACTCCCTGCGGATGGAACCTGGATAGGCGATAAACCTGGACTAGAGACTTGAGTGTTTAGGTAGGCCATGGACGACACCCTCGTTGGGCTTCCGCTTGAATGTTGGCGAGTACATGTCGTGTAAACGGCGATAAGTGGTGAGAGCGTGTGTGAAGAAGTACACCCCTGCAGGGTTAACATCATCTATTCAAATAGCCGTGTCCGCGGTAATGGACTTCTGGGTTTCCTATAACAGTTCATAGACAAGTGAAAGTGGATACTCTAAAACTCGCAAGATAAGTGTGAGTGCTATGGATGGCCTTCTCGTAGGGAGACGGGAGTGGATCCATAGTGGTGTATTGAATGGTGAATATGTGGACTCGTGTGCGCCACCTCGAAAGAGTTGCTTGCAATCGTAGTTCAGGTTAGCCATTGAGTCAAAGCTGGCTTGCTGCAGTTAAACTCCACCACCCCCCCTTGTTGATACCGATGCATATGTAGCTAGTTCTAATGTAAGTCTTGCTGAGTACCTTTGTACTCACGTTTGCTTAATTTATGTTTTGCAGAGAGAGAGACTTCCATCTCGCTAGTAGTTCCGCGTGGACTTCGACGTTAGCTTGATACCTCAGCTACGATCTTGTGCCCTCGGCAGGATCTGGTAGATAGTCAGGCTTCTTAGCCTCTTTCATTTGTAGATGTCTGTACTCAGACATGTTAAGCTTCGGCATGTGCTTTGATTTGTATGCTATGATTGTTGGGTCATGAGACCCATGTTTGTAATATCTCGCTCCTCGGAGCCTAATGAATAAATACTTGAGTTGTAGAGTTATGTTGTGATGCCATGTTGTATTTACACATATCGAGCATATTGTGTGTATGATTGAAATGCTTGGTATGTGTGGGATCCGACAATCTAGTTGTTTATCTCTGGTAGCCTCTCTTATGGGGAAATGTAGTCTTGTACTTCCATGAGCCATAGTAGTCCGCTACAGCCCGGTTCACCGGAGTCCTGCTAGCCCAGCACTACTGCTCATGACACTTGACTGGCCGGCATGTGTTTCACTTTGTTCCTATGTCTGTCCCTTCGGGGAAATGTCACGCGGTGACATCCGGAGTCCTGCCTAGCCTGCTACAGCCCGGGTTCCCGGAGTCCTGTTAGCCCAGTGCTACAGCCCGGATTCACACGCTGCTGACCGACATGCTCGATGTGATTCATGTATGCCTGTCCCCATAGGTTAGTGCCGCTTTGGGTTCACGACTAGCCATATCGGCCCGGGTTCTCCGTCATATGGATGCTAGCGACACTATCATATACATGAGCTAAAAGGCGCAAACGGTCACAGGCCATGGTAAGGCGACACCTGTGGGAATACTGTGCGTGAGGCTGCAAAGTGATATGAGGTGTTACCGGCTAGATCGATGTGACTTGGAATCGGGGTCCTGACAATCAAGTACTCAACATACTACACCTCTGAGTTATGCATATGTTCAGTTTGATGACGTCCCTCGAACTCTTCATCCAGCAAAGTGTCGAGGAAGTAGATGAGTTCCATCAGCGCGACGGCATGGTGACGGTGATGGTGAAGTGACCGCTCAGGGCTTCACCTAAGCACTGTGGGAATATGACCGGGGGTGTAATCTGTGGAAGGGGACTCCACACACGGCTAACATATGTTGTTGTGTGTTCTAGCGGTGCCCCCCACATATATATATATAGGTTGGAGGGGAGGAGAGGCAGCTAAGCGAGCACCCCAAGTAGGAGGAATCCTACTTGGGTGCCTCCCCAATTCGGCCTCCCCCTTCCCATAAGTTCCGAAGGGGGGAGGAGGGGGGAGGAGGGCAGGAAGGGGGAGACCGAATCCCTCCCCTTCCTTCTCTCTTCCCTTCTTTCCTTCTCCTCCTATTTCGGCCTATATGGGGGTGCACCAGCCCCTTGTGGGATGGTCTATCCCTCTCTTGGCCCATAAGGCCCATATCTTTGCCGGGGGTGCCCGAAACCCCTTCCGGTGACTTGATATGTACCTGATACCCTCCGGAACACTTCTGGTGTCCGAATACTATCGTCCTATATATATATCAATCTTTACCTCTCAACCATTTTGAGACTCCTCGTCATGCCCGTGATCTCATCCGCGACTACGAATAACATTCGGTCACCAAATCATATAACTCATATAATACAAAATTGTCATCGAACGTAAAGCGTGCGGACCCTATGGGTTCGAGAACTATGTAGACGTGACCGAGACACCTCTCCGGTCAATAACCAATAGCAGAACCTGGATGCTCATATTGGCTCCTACACATTCTATGGAGATCTTTATTGGTCAAACCGTTATGACACCATTTGTTATTCCCTTTGTCATATGTATGTTACTTGCCCGAGATCCGATCGTCGGTATCTTCAAACCTAGTTCAATCTCATTACGGGCAAGTCTCTTTACTCATTCTATAATACATCATCCCATAACTAACGCATTATTCACTTTGCTTGCAAGGTTTCTTTTATTGTTTATTACCGAGAGGGCCCAGAGATACCTCTTTGATACTCGGAATGACAAATCCTAATCTTGATCTATGCCAACCCAACAAACACCTTCGGAGATACATGTAGAGCATCTTTATAGCCACCCAGTTATGTTGTGATGTTTGATAGCACACAAGGCATTCCTTCGGTATCCGGGAGTTGCATAAGCTCACAATCGAAGGAATATGTATTTGACATAAAGAAAGCAATAGCAATAAAACTGAACGATCAATATGCTAAGCTAACGAAGTCCATCACATCATTATCCTAATGACGTGATCCCGTTCATTAAATGACAACACATGTCTATGGTTAGGAAACTTAACCATCTTTGATTAACGAGCTAGTCTAGTAGAGGCTTACTAGGGACACGGTGTTTTGTCTATGTATCCACACATGTATCAAGTTTCCGGTTAATACAATTCTAGCAGGAATAATAAACATTTATCATGATATAAGGAAATATAAAATAACAACTTTATTACTGCCTCTAGGACATATTTCCTTCAGTCTCCCACTTGCACTAGAGTCAATAATCTAGTTCACATCGCCATGTGATTTAACACCAATAGTTCACATCTTTATGTGATTAACACCCATAGTTCACATAGCCATGTAACCAACACCCAAAGGGTTTACTAGACTCAATAATCTAGTTCGCATCACTATGTGATTAACACCCAAAGAGTATTAAGGTGTGATCATGTTTTGCTTGTGAAAGAAGTTTAGTCAACGGGTCTGCCACATTCAGATCCGTATGTATTTTGCAAATTTCTATGTCAACAATGCGCTGCATGGAGCTACTCTAGCTAATTGCTCCTACGTTCAATACGTATCTAGATTGAGACAGGGAGTCATCTATATCACTGTCAAAGCTTTCATCGACGTAACTCTTTACAACGAACTCTTTATCTCCTCCATAACCGAGAAACATTTCCATAGTCCTCTTTAAGGTAACTAAGGATAATTTTAACCGTTGTGTCCAGTGATCTAGTCCTGGATCACTGTTGTACCCCCTTGCCAAACTCATGGCAAGGTACACAACAGGTTTGGTACACAGCATGGCATACTTTATAGAACATATGGCTGAGGCATAGGGAATGACTTTCATTCTCTCTTTATCTTTTGCCTTGGTAGGGTTTTGAGTCTTTAATCAACTTCATACCTTACAATACAGGCAAGAACTCCTTCTTTGACTGATCCATTTTGAACTCCTTCAAAATCTTTTCAAGGTATGTACTCATTGAAAGTCTTATCAAGCGTCTTGATATATCTTTATAGATCTTGATGCCCAATATGTAAGCAGCTTCACCGAGGTCTTTCATTAAAAAAATCTTATTCAAGTATCCTTTTATGCTATCCAGAAATTCAACATCATTTATAATCAACAATATGTCATCCACATATAATATTAGAAATGCTACAGAGCTCCCACTCACTTTCTTGTAAATACAGGCTTCTCTGAAAGTATGTATAAAACCATATGCTTTGATCACCTCATCAAAGTGTATATTCCAACTCCGAGATGCTTGCACCATTCCATAAATGGTTCGCTGGAGCTTGCACACTTTGTTAGCACCTTTAGGATCGACAAAACCTTCTGGTTGCATCATACACAACTCTTCTTTAAGAAATCAATTAAGAAATGCAGTTTTGACATCCATTTGCCACATTTCATAAAATGCGGCAATTGCTAACATGATTCGGACAGACTTAAGTATCACTATGAGTGAGAAAATCTCATTGTAGTCAACACCTTGAACTTATCGAAAACCTTTTGTGACAAGTCGAGCTTTGTAGATAGTAACACTACCATCAGTGTATGTCTTCCTCTTGAAGATCCATTTATTCTCAATGGCTTGCCGATCATTGGGCAAGTCCACCAAAGTCCACACTTTATTCTCATATATGGATCCTATCTCAGATTTCATGGCCTCAAGCCATCTGTCGGAATCTGGGCTCATCATAGCTTTTTCATAGTTCGTAGTTTCATCATGGTCTAATAACATGACTTCGAGGACAGGATTACCATACCACTCTGGTGCGGAACATGCTCTGTTCGACCTACGAGGTCCAGTAGTAACTTGATCCGAAGTTTTAGGATCATCATCATTAGCTTCCTCTCTAGTTGGTGTAGGCATCACGAGAACGGATTTCACTGATGTGCTACTTTCCAATTCGAGGGAAGGTACAATTACCTCATCAAGTTCTACTTTCCTCCCACTCACTTCTTTCGAGAGAAACTCCTTCTCTAGAAAGTTTCCATTCATGGCAACAAAGATCTTGCCTTCGGATCTATGGTAGAAGGTGTACCCAATTGTTTTCTTAGAGTATCCTATGAAGATGCACTTCTCCGATTCGGATTCTAGCTTATCAGGCTGAAACCTTTTGACATTAGTGTTGCAACCCCAAACTTTAAGAAACGATAGCTTAGGTTTCTTGCCAAACCATAGTTCATACGGTGTCGTCTCAACGGATTTAGACGGTGCCCTATTTAACTTGAATGCAGTTGTCTCTAATGCATAACCCCAAAACGATAGTGGTAAATCGGTAAGAGACATCATAGATCGCACCATATCTAATAAAGTACGGTTATGATGTTTGGACACACCATTACGCTGTGGTGTTCCAGGTGGCATGAGTTGTGAAACTATTCCACATATTTTAAATGAAGGCCAAACTCGTAACTCAAATATTCGCCTCTGCGATCAGATCATTGAAACTTTATTTTCTTATTAATATGATTCTCCACTTGACTCTGAAATTCTTTGAACTTTTTAAATGTTTCAGTCTTGTGTTTCATTAAGTAGATATACCCATATCTGCTCAAATCATCTGTGAAGGTCAGAAAATAACGATACCCACTGCGTGCCTCAATACTCATCGAACCGCATACATCGGTATGTATTATTTCCAATAAGTCATTAGCTCGCCCCATTGTTCCGAGGAACGAAGTTTTAGTCATATTGCCCATGAGGCATGGTTCGCACGTATCTAATGATTCATAATCTAGTGATTCCAAAAGTACATCTACATGGAGTTTCTTCATGCGCTTTATACCAATATGACCTAAATGGTAGCGCCACAAATATGTTGCACTATCATTTTCAACATTGCATCTTTTGGCATCAATATTATGGATATGTGTATCACTAGGATCGAGATTCGATAAACCATTCACATTGGGTGTATGACCATTGAAGGTTTTATTCATGTAAATAGAACAACAATTATTCTCTGACTTAAATGAATAACCGTATTGCAATAAACATTATCTAATCATATTCATGCTCAACGCAAACACCAAATAACATTTATTTAGGTTCAACAATAATCCCGAAGGTAGAGGGAGTGTGCAATGGTGATCTTATCAACCTTGGAATCACTTTCAACACACATCGTCACCTCACCCTTAACTAGTCTCTGTTCATTTTGCAACTCCTGTTTTAAGTTACTAATCTTAGCAACTGAACCGGTATCAAATACCATGGTGTTACTATGAACACTGGTAAAGTACACATCAATAACATGTATATGAAATATACCTTTGTTCACTTTTGCCATCCTTCTTATCCGCCAAGTATTTGTGGTAGTTCTGCTTCCAATGACCATTCCCTTTGCAGTATAAGCACTCAGTTTCAGGCTTAGATCTACCTTTGGGCTTCTTCACGGGACTGGCAGCTTGCTTGTCATTCTTTTTGAAGTTCCCTTTCTTTTCCTTTGCCCTTTTTCTTGAAACTAGTGGTCTTGTTAACCATCAACACAATAGCTCCAATTCTTCTTGAACTATGTAGACATTACCGAGCCACCTCTTCGGTTAATAACCAATAGCGGAACCTAGTTGGTCATATTGGCTCCTACATATTCTACGAAGATCTTTATCAGTCGAACCGTTATGACAACATACGCCACTCCCTTTGTCATTGGTATGTTACTTGCCCAAGATTCGATCGATGGTATCTTCATAACTAGTTCAATCTCGTTACCAGCAAGTCTCTTTACTCGTTCCGTAATACATCTTCCCTTAACTAACTCATTAGTCACTTTGCTTGCAAGGCTTCTGCAGGATCGAGAAGAGGTGTCTAGAGGGGTGGTGATTAGACACTCAACAAAGAAAAGTAGCAGTTTTTAATTTCTTTAAGTTAAGGTGGATTTTAGCATAAGTTTAAACATTCACTATACATTTCAAGCAAGCATGGAAAGAGTATAAGAGCAGCGGAAAGTAAAGCATGCAAGTTGCAAGAATGTAAAGGGATGGGATTGGAGTATGCAAACGCAATTGGAGACACGGAGATTTTTGGCGTGGTTCCGATAGGTGGTGCTATCGTACATCCACGTTGATGGATACTTCAACCCACGAAGGGTAATGGCTGCACGAGTCCACGGAGGGCTCCACCCACGAAGGGTCCACGAAGAAGCAACCTTGTCTATCTCACCATGGTCATCGCCCACGAAGAACTTGCCTCACTTGGGTAGATCTTCACGAAGTAGGCGATCTCCTTGCCCATACAAACTCCTTGGTTCAACTCCACAATCTTGTCGGAGGCTCCCAAGTAACACCTAACCAATCTAGGAGACACCACTCTCCAAAAGGTAATAAATGGTGTGTTGATGATGAACTCCTTGCTCTTGTGCTTCAAATGATAGTCTCCCCAACACTCAACTCTCTCTCATAGATTTGGATTTGGTGGAAAGATGATTTGAATGGAAAGCAACTTGGGGAAGGCTAGAGATCAAGATTCTTGTGGTTGGAATGGAATATCTTGGTCTCAACACATGAGTAGGTGGTTCTCTCTGAGAAAATGTATGTTGGAAGTGTCGGCATGTTCTGATGGCTCTCTCCACGAATGAAGAGTGGGTGAAGGGGTATATATAGCCTCCACACAAAATCTAGCCGTTACACACATTTGACCAAACTCGATGGGACCGTATCGAGAAACTCGGTCAGTCCGATATGGTTCAAAATGTGAACGTTAGGAATTTCGATGGGACCGATATGATCAACTCGGTGGGACCGATGTGCTAGGGTTAGGGTAAAAACTCAACTCGGTTTGACCGATTACACAAACTCGATGGGACCGATTTTGGTAATAAGGAAAACAGAGAGTTGGTCAGGCAAACTCGGTGGGACCGATTGCATATCTCGATGAGACCGAAATAGATGCAACAGGAAACAGAGAGTTTGCAAGCCCATCTCGGTAAGACCGGGATCCCATCGGTGAGACCGAACTGTTTAGGGTTTCTGGAGGTCATGTTACTTGACCATGATGAACCTACGAACTATGAGGAAGCGATGATGAGCCCAGATTCCGCAAAATGGCTTGAGGCCATGAAATCTGAGATGGGATCCATGTATGAGAACAAAGTGTGGACTTTGGTTGACTTTCCCGATGATCGGCAAGCCATAGAGAATAAATGGATCTTCAAGAAGAAGACTGACATTGACGGTAATGTTACTGTCTACAAAGCTCGACTTGTTGCGAAAGGTTTTCGATAAGTCCAATGAGTTGACTACGATGAGACCATCTCACCCGTAGCAATGCTTAAGTCTGTCCGAATCATGTTAGCAATTGCCGCATTTTATGATTACGAAATTTGGCAAATGGATGTCAAAACTGCATTCCTTAATGGATATCTTAAAGAAGAGTTGTACATGATGCAACCAGAAGGTTTTCTCGATCCAAAAGGTGCTAACAAAGTGTGTAAGCTCCAGCGATCCATTTATGGACTGGTGCAAGCATCTCAGAGTTAGAATATACGCTTTGATAGTGTGATCAAAGCATATGGTTTTACACAAACTTTTGGAGAAGCCTGTATTTACAAGAAAGTGAGTGGGAGCTCTGTAGCATTTCTGCTATTTTATGTGGATGACATATTGTTGATCAGAAATGATACTGAATTTCTGAATAGCATAAAATTATACTTGAATAAGAATTTTTCAATGAAAGACCTCGGTGAAGATGCTTATATATTGGGCATCAAGATCTATAGAGATAGATCAAGACGCTTAATTGGACTTTCACAAAGCACATACCTTGATAAAGTTTTGAAGAAGTTCAAAATGGATCAAGCAAAGAAAGGGTTCTTGCCTGTGTTACAAGGTGTGAAGTTGAGTCAGACTCAATGCCCGACCACTGCAGAAGATAGAGAGAAAATGAAAGTCATTCTCGATGCTTCAACCATAGGTTCTATCATGTATGCAATGTTGTGTACCAAACCTAATGTGTGCCTTGCTATTAGTTTAGTAGGGAGGTACCAGAGTAATCCAGGAGTGGATGTGGATCACTGGACATCGGTCAAGAATATCCTGAAATACCTGAAAAGGACTAAGGATATGTTTCTCATTTATGGAGATGACAAAGAGCTCGTCGTAAGCGGTTACATCAATGCAAGCTTTGACACTGATCCGGATGAATCTAAGTAACAAACTGTATACATATTTTTATTGAATGGTGGAGCTGTCAGTTGGTGCAGTTCTAAGCAAAGCATCATGGCGGGATCTACATGCGAAGCGGAATACATAGCTGCTTCAGAAGAAACAAATGAAGGAGTTCATATCCGATCTAGCTGTCATACCTAGTGCATCGGGCCCAATGAAAATATTTTGTGACAATACTGGTGCAATTGCCTTGGCAAAGGAATCCAGATTTCACAAGAGAACCAAGCACATCAAGAGACGCTTCAATCCCATCCGCGATCAAGTCAAGGAGGGACACATAGAGATTTTCAAGATACATACGGATCTGAATGTTGAAGACCCATTGACTAAGTCTCTCTCACAAGCAAAACATGATCAGCATCATTACAATGTAATCTAGATTATTGACTCTAGTGCAAGTGGGAGACTGAAGGAAATATGCCCTAGAGGCAATAATAAAGTTGTTATTTATATTTCCTTATATCATGATAAAAGTTTATTATTCATGCTAGAATTGTATTAACCAGAAACTTAGTACATGTGTGAATACATAGACAAACCGAGTGTCACTAGTATGCCTCTACTTGACTAGCTCGTTAACCAAAGATGGTTAAGTTTCCTAGCCATAGACATGAGTTGTCATTTGATGAACTGGATCACATCATTGGAGAATGATGTGATTGACTTGACCCATCCGTTAGCTTAGCACTATGATCGTTTAGTTTATTGCTATTGTTTTCTTCATAACTTATACATGTTACTATGACTATGAGATTATGCAACTCCCGAATACGGGAGGAACACTTAGTGTTCTATCAAACGTCACAACATAACCGGGTGATTATAAAGATGCTCTACAGGTGTCTCCGATGGTACTTGTTGAGTTGGCATAGATCGAGATTAGGATTTATCACTCCGATTGTCGGAGAGGTATCTCTGGGCCCTCTCGGTAATGCACATCACTATAAGCCTTGCAAGCAATGTGACTAATAAGTTAGTTGCGGGATGTTGCATTACGGAATGAGTAAAGAGACTTGTCGGTAACGAGATTGAACTAGGTATGATGATACCGACGATCGAATCTCGGGCAAGTAACATACCGATGACAAAGGGAACAACGTATGTTGTTATGCGGTTTGATTGATAAAGATCTTCGTAGAATATGTAGGAGCCAATATGTGCATCCAGGTCCACTATTGGTTATTGACTGGAGACAAGTCTCGGTCACGTCTACATCGTTCTCGAACCCGTAGGGTCCGCACGCTTAACGTTTGGTGACGATCGGTATTATGAGTTTATGTGTTTTGATGTACCGAAACTTGTTCGGAGTCCCGGATGAGATCAGGGACATGACGAGGAGTCTCGAAATGTTCGAGACGTAAAGATCGATATATTGGAAGGCTATATTCGGATATCAGAAAGGTTCTGAGTGGTTCGGGTATTTATCGGAGTACCGGAGAGTTACGGGAATTCACCGGGGAATATATGGGCCTTATTGGGCTTTAGGGGAGAGAGAGAGGGGCTGCCTAGGGCAGGCCGTGCGCCCCCCAAGGCCTAGTCTGAATTGGACTAGGGGGAGGGGCGGCGCCCCCTCCTTCCTTCTCTTCTCTCTTCCCCTTCCATTTCTCCTACTCCTACTACTTGGAAGGGAGGAATCCTACTCCCGGTGGGAGTAGGACTCCCCAGGGTGTGCCATAGTAGAGGGCCGGCCCTCCCCATCCTCCACTCCTTTATATACGGGGGAGGGGGGCACCCCATCGACACACAAGTTGATCATTGATCCCTTAGCCGTGTGCGGTGCCCCCCTCCACCATAATCCACCTTAGCCATATCATCGTAGTGCTTAGGCGAAGCCCTGCGACGGTAGCATCATCATCATCGTCATCACGCCATCGTGCTGACGGAACTCTCCCTCGAAGCTCTGCTGGATCAGAGTTCATGGGACGTCACCGAGCTGAACGTGTGCTGAACTTGGAGGTGCCGTACATTCGGTACTTGGATTGGTAGGATCGTGACGACATACGACTACATCAACCGTGTTCTCATAACGCTTCCGCTTACGGTCTATGAGGGTACATGGACAACACTCTTCCCTTCTCGTTGATATGCATCACCATGATCTTGCGTGTGCGTAGGAATTTTTTTTGAAATCACTGCGTTCCCCAACAGTGGTATCAGAGCCAGGTTTATGCTAGATGTTGTATGCACGAGTAGAACACAAAGGAGTTGTGGGCGTTGGTATATACATATTTCTTGCTGAGGGAGTCCTGGATTAGGGGGTATCCGGACAGCCGGATAATATCCTTTGGCCGGACTGTTGGACTATGAAGATACAAGATTGAAGACTTCGTCTCGTGTCCGGATGGGACTCTACTTGGCGTGGAAGGCAAGCTAGGCAATACGGATATGTATATCTCCTCCTTTGTAACCGACCTTGTGTAACCCTAGCCCCCTCCAGTGTCTATATAAACCGGAGGGTTTTAGTCCATAGAACAACATACAATCATACCATAGGCTAGCTTCTAGGGTTTAGCCTCTCCGATCTCGTGGTAGATCAACTCTTGTAATACTCATATCATCAAGAATAAATCAAGCAGGACGTAGGGTTTTACCTCCATCAAGAGGGCCCGAACCTGGGTAAAACATTGTGTCCCCTGCCTCTTGTTACCATCCGCCTTAGACGCACAGTTCGGGACCCCCTACCCGAGATCCGCCGGTTTTGACACCGACATTGGTGCTTCCATTGAGAGTTCCTCTATGAAATCGCCGTAAGGAAGGATGCCTCGTCTCGTTAAAAACAACATTACCGTCGGGGGAGCTCTGGCTATCGGCCAAACTCTTCGGCTAGGCAGTTTCGTCATGACTACCCGTTCGGCGGCTGCACCAATTATGACTTCTCGGGTCATCAAAAACAGCCTCCACGTCAGCTCGGAAGTCGCCGAGCAGATGGATCCAATGGAGCTCTCTTCCCTAAATGAACTCTTGGATCGCATCACCTCCTTGGGAGTCGCTACAGACTATGATCGGATTGGGCTTAAACCCGATCAAAGGGGGATTAACTCTCCATCAGTCACCCATCATGTTGCGGTGGTGGAGGAACAATGCGGCAACTCTTCCTCTATTTTGAGGACTAAGTATGTCCGGATTCCTGAGCTCTCCGAGCTAGATACCCGCTTGCGGGAGGACATCACCCAAGCCCTGAACCTAGAATCAGGCAGCGGGCCAGACTTATCGGGTAACACTCCAGAACCCGAACTTCCAAGATTGGAAACTCCTCGGCCCCTGGGTCTCAGATCGGGCAGGGGTTCGGACTCAAATCCACCCACCCACTCAGACATAAATGATCTTTCCCACATCAGGCAAGAGCCCCATGAAACAGTACATCATTATTGGGCCAGATTCCTCCTTGTGATGAACAAGGTTAAGGACTGTCGTGAGGAAGATGCAGTCTCACTTTTCTGCAATAATTGCACGGATAAGGGAATCCTTAACGCCTTAAGTCGTCGTGACATATCACGCTTCGCTGCCTTGGCGTCCATAGTACGAAAGTACTGTGCGATGGAAAACGGCTGGAAAACTGAAACAAAATTTTGGGATAATCCGGCTCCGAATACACACCCAGTCCGAAGTAAAAGGGTGCACTATCGTAAGACACCCGAGCTAGTTGCAAAGAAACAAAAATCATCTACAGGGCATGGAACCGTACTGGAGGGATGGCTTAACGGACCCTCCAAAATTCATAGTACAACAGATACAATACCAACGCACAGCCTTAGAGGATGTTGGATACTCCGGCAGGTGGCCAAAAGTGGTGAGGATCTTCTTATCCCAAATGCCACAGAGCACCATCCCGTGGATAACAATACAGTGTTAACAATCTTTGAGACCTTTGCGTCAAATAATAGGCGCAAGCGAACACTCCGCAGCATGGCCAAAATCTGCCACGTAGCAGCAATAAATCCATGGAGCGACACGGCTATTACCTTCAATGCCAGTGATGAACCTAAATTATGAATAGCCCGAGCACCAGCCGCACTGGTCCTCAGTCCAATTGTGGATGGCTTTCGACTCACCAAAGTACTCATGGATGCCGGCAGCGGATTAAACCTCATCTATGAGGAAACTCTTCAAAAAATGGAAATAGACTGGAACCGCATTGAGCAAAGTAGTACAACCTTCAGGGGAATCATACCCAGTCGGGAGGCACGACGCGCTGGGAAAATCACACTAGATGTGGTATTCGGTACGCCAGAGAATTATAGGTCCAAAGAAATTACATTTCAAGTGTCCCGGTTCAGCAGTGGATACAACGCCCTTTTAGGACGTGAGGCGTTCACGATCTTCCAAGCCGTACCCCATTATGGGTACATGAAGCTCAAAATGCCCGGGCCCAACTGAATCATCACCCTCGCCAGTGATCCGGACACAACACTCCGCGCCAAAAACAAAACAGACGCACTAGCCCTCGAGGCAATATCCGAAGCCCTCTTGGCCGAGGAATTAACCATGCTATGCTCCACAGTGGAGAGGGACGACGTGATACTCGATAAGAGATCCAAGTCCACCTCTTTTAAACCAGCGGATGAAATAGTCAAATTCCAAGTCCACCAAACGGATCCCACAAAAATAGCCTCCATCCGGGCACAGTTAAACCCCTCCGTGGACGCCGCACTACGAGAGTTCCTGCATGAGAATTGGGACATATTCGCCTGGCACCCCTCAGACATGCCAGGAATCCCACGCAGGCTGGCCGAGCATAGCCTCAATATCCTAAAGGGATTCAAGCCGGTCAAGCAAGCTCTTTGGCGTTTCTCCGAACCTAAGAGACAGGCCATGGGAGAGGAACTAGCCATGTTATTGGAGGCCGGATTCATCAGAGAGATAAAACACCCGGACTGGCTAGCAAACCTGGTGATGGTACGAAAGAAGGATAAATCCTGGCACCTTTGTGTCGATTTCAAGGACCTCAATAAAGCTTGCCCAAAGGATCCCTTCCCCCTCCCCCGCATCGATCCAATTATCGATGCTACCGCAGGACATGAATCATTGTGTTTCCTCGACGCATACTCTGGGTACCACCAAATCAAGATGGCGGAGTCCGACCAAGCCGCAAAGGCATTCATCACACCATACGGTCCCTTCTGTTTCAACACAATGCCTTTTGGGCTCAAAAACGCCGGCGCAACATATCAACGCATGATTCAGACATGTCTGGAGAAACAAATCGGCAAAACAGTAGAGGCATACATAGACGATGTGGTCGTCAAAACCAAACACGTCGACTCTTTGATAGATGACTCGAGGCTCACATTCGACAACCTCCGAACATACGACATCAAGCTCAATCCGGAAAAATGCGTTTTCGCCGTACCAGCCGGAAAGCTCCTGGGTTTCATTGTCTCCAGTAGAGGTATTGAAGCTAATCCGGCCAAAATCCGAGCTTTGTCACAGTTGGCTACCCCAACAGACCTCAAACAAATCCAGAAGTTAACTGGATGCATGGCGGCTCTAAGCCGCTTTATATCCCGCTTAGGAGAAAAGGCTTTACCCATTTATCGCCTCCTTAGGTGCACCGAACACTTTGAGTGGACGGACGCTGCCACAGCCGGATTGGAAGAAATAAAGGCCATTTTGGTAACCAGCCCAATCCTGGCCGCGCCAAACATCGGCGAACCAATGCTATTGTACATTGCGGCAACTCATCAAGTTGTAAGTGCAGTGCTCGTCGTCGAACGAGAAGCTGACGGACATAAATTCCCTCTTCAAAAGCTGGTATACTATGTATCCACTGTCCTCACTCCATGCAAATCACGGTACCCACATTATCAAAAGATAGCCTATGCGGTATTCATGGCATCCCAGAAGCTGCAACACTACTTTCAAGAGTGTTCGATTACAGTAGCCTCGGAAGTGCCACTTAATGATATTATAAACAACCGCGACACTACAGGCCGGATTGCTAAATGGACCATTGAGCTCCTCCCGTTCGACATAACATACAAACCTCGATGAGCCATTAAGTCGCAAGTATTGGACAACTTTGTCGCCAAATGGACGGAGGCCGAAGTCCCTAAAGAGTACGGCACATACTCCAATTGGATCATGCACTTCGATGGTTCTAAAATGCTGGCTGGTCTAGGGGCCGGCGTCGTCCTGACGTCCCCCAACCGGAGATACCGTTCAGTACGTACTGCAAATATTGTATACAGACTCCAACAACGCAGCCGAATACGAAGCTCTGTTGCATGGTCTTCGGATGGCAGTCTCCATGGGCATTCAACGCCTGGAGGTGCATGGGGATTCAAACCTTGCAATATCCCAAATAAATGGAGACTTTGATGCAAAGGATCCGAAAATGGCGGCCTACCGAAATGACATCCTAAAAATGTCAGCTCAGTTCGAGGGGCTCGAATTTCACCATGTGGCTCGGGAAAACAATCAAGCGGCCGATATCCTCACCCGCATCAGCGCAAAACGCGATGCACCCCCCCCCCCCAACATATTTCTGGAAAGGCTATTCAAGCCATCCGTAGTATGGGAAGGGGACACCAGTAACAATAGTCCAGACCCGGCCAAAATGCCCAATACCGAACACTCTGACACAATCGGAGGCTCTGCCACCGAAATAACACCTTCAGCCCACGTAATAATGGCCATTATAGCCCTGTGGACAGAACCATTCCTGGCCTACCTAACTAGGCAGGAACTTCCGAAGGACCAAAATGAGGCACGCTGCATAGTGCGCGATCTAAGGCCTACAGGGTCCACGAGGGAGAATTCTATAAAAAAGCACTACCGGAGTCCTTCAAAGGTGCATCTCCGAAGAGGAAGGGCGGAACCTTTTGGCAGAAGTCCATGCCGGACTCGGCGGTCACCACGCCGCAGCCCGGGCTCTCATAAGCAAGGCCTTCCGTATAGGATTTTATTGGCCACTGGCCCGGGCAGATGCACAGGACTTGGTCCAACGTTGCGCCGGTTGCCAGCTCTTTGCAAATCAAAGCCACATGCCACCCACTGCCCTCCAAACAATCCCCATTACGTGGCCCTTCGCGGTCTGGGGGCTTGACATGGTTGGACCCCTTAAAGGGGGAACCCACAAGAAAAAATACTTACTGGTCATGGTGGATAAATTCACCAAATGGATAGAGGCCAAACCTGTTAAAACAGCCGAATCCGGACCGGTGATAGACTGCATATCTGGGGTCATACACCGTTATGGCGTCCCCCACAGCATCATCACTGACAACGACACAAACTTCACAGCCGATGAGGTAAAACTCTGGTGCAGCAAAATGGGCATCAAGCTCGATTATGCTTCAGTCTATCACCCACAAACCAACGGCCAACTCGAGCGAGCAAACGGTCTTATAATGAGCGGCATTAAACCCAGATTAGTGCGTTCCTTAATGGAGTCTAACACGCACTGGGTAGAGGAGCTCGATTCCGTACTCTGGGGGCTGCGGACCACGCCGAATCGTAGTACCGGATATACACCCTTCTTTATGGTGTACGGCATAGAGGCAGTCTTGCCCTGTGACATAATTCATGACTCACCTCGAGTGCGCATGTACGAAGAAAGACAAGCCGAGCTCGATCGGCAGGACAGTCTGGACACCCTGGAGGAGGAGCGCGACATAGCCAAAGCCTGTTCCGCATTTTATCAGCAACACGCTCGCAGATACCAAAGCAGAGAAGTAAGGGCCAAAACTTATAACATTGGCGAACTAGTTCTACGCCTGCCGGATAAGAAAAAGAACAAGCTCGAGCCCAAATGGGAAGGTCCCTTCATTATTGACCAAGTTCTGACCGATGGAGCGTACCGACTGCGGGATGCATCGACTAGTCGACTTGAGCCGAACCCATGGAACGCGGCCAGGCTCTGAAGATTCTACGCCTAGCACCGGACTCCATGTTCGTCCCCTCCATTTGTCCATTTTTTGCATATATCTATCTGTCTTGTTTTTCTTTCTTCCTTTCTTTTATTCTTTCTCTAGGCCTTCAAGGGCCAACTTGTGCCTCGCTTGCACATTATAGATGCGCTAGCCGCGCTCATCATACCTGGGGGCTTCTTTCATAGAAGCTTAATTATTTATCTGGGCCTCAGGCCCTGCACATGCGTCATGCTTCCGCATGAACCTTTTTTCGCCATTATATGCATCGATATGACTTATGTTTTGGCCAAGCTGGGTTGCCTAGCTCTTGTATTTATGCCCTATGTTCCCGTTAATTCGGCTAGGGCATAAGGGGAGCACCTCTGCGATTGTTACTGCCGGGTCAGCCGGATGTGTACCTCAGACTGGGTGAAGCCGAAAGCTAGCGTTCTTAAGGGAATATTCGGTCGGTGAACAAAAGATGATTTTTATTTATTGTCCATATCTGCCCCTAGATGTTTTTCCTGCATTTCCTATCACAGTCCGGACATGCACTTTAGGGCATGCTTACCCAGGGAAAGGAACCCTTAACGGAACTATTCTCCCTGGAAGATGTTTCTTACTACCCATGTAATATAACATAACTAGTTGGGCACTTGTCTGTTCAAGCACTAATGACCCCTACGCCTGGTCTCCACGCATACCCCGGTTCTTATATAACTGAGCGGGTATTCGGATACACTCCGGACTATCGGGTCCCGAGGTTGAAGCGAAAAGGTCCGCCAAGACAAATGATCTACAATCCGGCTAGAAGGCATTGTACATGTCACTTTAATTACATAGTCATGCAGACTGACTAAAGCTTCTTCCAAAGCATACGGCTTTCTAGATGTATATGACGATGTCTAGACAGATGGATCTTATATGAATCATATGATGAAGTACCACATGAGTGGATATATAGGAAAGGAATCCAAATCTGCCGAATCGCTCATGTTATGATCTTCTACTTTTTTTCTACCCCAGGCTTTGCAACATTTCGAAATCAGGAAATTGCGACGGGAGCAGGTGCTATTAGAGAACAATTAGGAGACCTCTTCTATACCATCCAACAGGCGGTCTAGCTTACAATCCTGTTGGGAATACTTTGCGGCTAATTCTACTTGCCCATAAACTAAGCTAACGGGGATCTATTTTCCGTCGGGCCCCACAGGTCTGACCTCGGCCATGTGATTTGGGTCTGCCTTGGTATACCATGTCTTCACCATGGCCCAGGCTTCTCTAGCACCCTGTCGGCAGGCCGATATCTTCCATAATCAGAAGCGCCGCCGTGCTCCCTTGAGCTTCTCCGTAAGCTCTGCAAAGCCATCTGGCAGGGAGACGGATGGCCACAAGGCCTGGGCAACACCTTGCATCACCTGCCGAACTTGTTCGTGCAGATGTGAGAGCTCGGATAGAAGATCACCCGCAGACCCGGGCATTTGCTCCGTGGGACGACCCGTCAGCATACCTACAGACATAACGTTGTTAGTCGGCTTCTTCGCCGAACTCCTTTAAAAGGATTCGTTCAAGCACTTACTGAGAATGCCACGCCTAAGCCGCTTATTCTCCTTCTCGGAGTTTGCAAGCTGGGCTCGAACATCTTTTAGTTCCACGCTCAGCTTGATATTGGCGTCTTGGAGATTGTTTTTCTCCCGCCTAACCTCAGTCAGCACGCGTTTGCCAGCCTCTAGCTGTCGCATAACATGCTGGTCCTCCGGATTTTCTCCGGATTCATCTACAACATCTATTGTTAGATTTGCAGCCACGCCGCACACTATATGGTAAACATCATTCTTTAAAGTAAATGTTACCAGCGGGTGACTTTTTCGGTTCCTGCAATGCGGCAACAACGGCCCGCAGTTGGGTCTTGCATTCCTCTAGCTCCTGTGACAGCCTAGTATTCTTCTCTGTAAGAACCTGCACAATAAAGATGATCCTTAAATCAGTTCTGCTAACTGTTTCAAGTCTCAGGGGCTGCTGATACATATAAATCGTCAGATTTACTTACCCATACATCCTTTACATACTGATCCATGGCTCTGGCTAGACCATCTTGAGCAGCTCGGAGGTACGTCTCTCCAGAATTGAAGGCATCAAATGCCTCTGGTGAGAAACAAGCGTCGCGGAGTACGGCCCGACGGCGCCTATGATTCATGGCGCTTTCCACTTCTGAGTTTGTAGCGGATAATCTATCGGCATCCTCTGTAGGGGGATTATCCGGTGCCCGCCCCATATCGGTTTCCGCCTCTATGTCCGGTCCTGGCGCCCGACTGGTGGAAGCGTGATTAGTAACATCGCCGGACATATTCCGGCGAGCATTTTTTCTGTTAAAGAAACACGGGCGTCATTATATTTCGAGAAAGATGACAACCACGGAGCGGGGTTTTTGTCAAACCTTTGCGTCGGCGTCTCCATCCTGACTGCCTTCCTTTTTGGCCTATCCGACCTTGGTGCCTCTTGTTGGCGAGTTGCTGTGGGTTCCGCAGGGCGTCCCGAATGCCTTCCCTGTAAAAATGCCATGTGTATATGGTGGGTGAAGTGTCTAAAAGGGGATCCTAGTTTTTGGAGTTGGGATTTTTGGTTTTTCTTACGTGCAATGCAGGGAGCAGTCCGGGATAGTTGGCTGTAATGGCCACCATGGCATCATCGCAGCTTAACTGATAGAACTGCCGGTCTATCAGCTCCACGAGTATAACCGGATCTTCTTCAAGTCCGGAGTCAAGGGCCCGGTCAGGGTCCTCTGGTTGTGGAGAAGGGCTGCTGACCTCCTTTATGGCTTTTCACAGTTCCTGCCGCAAAGTGGCAAGATGAATACTTACGACAAAGAATGCGGGAGAAAGGGGAGTAGGGAGATATAACTTACCCAGCTTGGAGGATTGTACATGGAGAATCCATCCCGTGGCTTGATGCGGGTGAACTCCTCTTCCTCACCCTTGAACAATTCGGACAGAATTTTCACTAAAGCGGCAGCATTGACCGGACCCTTACGCCCGCAGCGGGTGGCATCATTCGCCCCATTAAAACACCACAAGGGGTGCCCACGATATTGAAGTGGCTGCACTCCTCGCATTATGCAAATCGACATAACTTCGATTACTGTTAATCCTGATCAAGCTAGTGCTTTAATCCGGTTCATCAGATAGAGGACTTCTCCATTGTCTTCCACCTGGGGGCTCCGGGGGCGCCAACTTCGGCATTTCTTTAGAGGAGCATTGTTGAACTCAAGAAGACCCCGCCGAACAGGGTCTGGAATAGGGATGACAATTTTATCCATGGATCTGGATACCCAGCCCAGTTGGGCAAGGGTATGGAGCGCATTTCTGCCCATGGGTCCGTGGATATGGATACCCACAAACAGCCGGGTTGGGCACGGTTATAGTTTGTGCTCCGTGGATATCCAATGGATAACCGTATGACATGTGAGGCCATATGCCAGTGATAGTAGAAAGAGTGAATCAATGGAAAATGGCAGGCAATATGCAACTGGTGCCATAAGTTATATGCTGCAGAATCAACCTTTGGTATGTCACACTTAAGGACTCATCGTATTACTTGTTGCCTACTTATGCATGTAGCTTATGTTGTTATTTGTGAGTGAATGACAATGAGCTAATTTGATCTTTGGGAAGGCTTCATGCTGACTTTTCTATGCTCATGGAGCTCCATGGGTATGTGGGTATCCAGCGGGTTTGGGCATGGGCACAAGTTATGCCCATGGATAATTTGGTGGATGGGTAGAGTGTAGGAAGATGGGTCATGGGTTGGATTTGGTCCAGCTCCACCCGCCCCAAACCCGACCCATTGCCATCCCTAGTCTGGAAGGGGAACGTCCTCCATATAAAACCATTCTGAAGGCCAGTCTTCAGACGACTTCTTCGGGGTACCGGACAGGTATCCGGTATCGGCGATGCGCCATATTTCGGCTCCGCCCACTTGATAAAGTGACCCCCTATGTGTGCGAGGGACGAGGCAAAATAGCCTTTTCCACAGCTCAAAGTGAGCCTCGCAGCCCAAGAACAACTCGCAGAGAGCAACATAGCCGGCGATATGTAGGATGGAGGCGGGGGTAAAATTGTGTAATTGGAGGTCGTAGAACTCCAGGAGCCCGCGGAGGAACGGATGAATTGGAAATCCGAGTCCCCTTAATAAATATGGAACAAGGCAGACCCGTTCCCCCATAGAGGGGCAGGGAAAGCTCTCCGCTTGCTCCCTGCCATTGTAGGTGGCAAGCCCGGCTCGAACGGGCACCATATACACCGGAGGGAGAAATCCCTTAGTCTGCAGTTCGACTAATCGACTGTGCAATACTGGACACCTCTCCCAGTCACCGGGCTTAGGGCTACGGTGGCGGGAGGAGGAGCTGTGGAGGTCGGCCATGCTGGAATGGATCTTTCCGAAACGCGCTCTGATGGATTCTCGCTGGCGGAGGATGGTATGGATTGGATCTAAGGATCCCCATCCCTTTAATAGACAATTTATTTATCTGGCTAGGGGGTTGAATGTAAAAATGCCCTCGCGCCTCGTATTCATTCAACGCATGGGAGATAGCCCTTATTGGGCACGGAAGCCAAGAGGTCCAAACATTTATGGGACCGGACACTGCTTTACAAACGTTCGGGAGATGGAGAAGAACCCGCCTTGCAATGCCGAAGACAATTGTGTGCCGGACTCATCGTCATTGAAGCCTGGTTCGGGGGCTACTGAGGGAGTCCTGGATTAGGGGGTATCCGGACAGCCGGATTATATCCTTTGGCCGGACTGTTGGACTATGAAGATACAAGATTGAAGACTTCGTCTCGTGTCCGGAAGGGACTCTACTTGGCGTGGAAGGTAAGCTAGGCAATACGGATACGTATATCTCCTCCTTTGTAACCGACCTTGTGTAACCCTAGCCCCCTCCGGCGTCTATATAATCCGGAGGGTTTTAGTCCATAGGACAACATACAATCATACCATAGGCTAGTTTCTAGGGTTTAGCCTCTCCGATCTCATGGTAGATCAACTCTTGTAATACTCATATCATCAAGAATAAATCAAGCAGGACGTAGGGTTTTACCTCCATCAAGAGGGCCCGAACCTGGGTAAAACATCGTGTCCCCTGCCTCATGTTACCATCCGCCTTAGACGCATAGTTCAGGACCCCCTACCCGAGATCCGCCGGTTTTGACACCGACACTTGCCGTCACTAGTTGATTCTTGATTCAGCAGCATTGTTGGATGAAGCGGCACAGACCGACATTACGCGTACGCTTATGCGAGACTGGTTCTACCGACGTGCTTCGCACACAGGTGGCTAGTGGGTGTCTGTTTCTCCAGCTTTAGTTGAATCAGATTCAACGAACGGGATTGTTTCTGAAGATCAAAAAGCAATCACTATACCGCATTGTGGTTTTTGATGTGTAGGTAAGAACGGTTCTTGCTCTACCCGTAGCAGCCATGTAAAACTTGCAACAACAAAGTAGAGGACATCTAACTTGTTTTTGCAGGGCATAGTGTGATGTGATGTGGTCAAGACATTATGCTAAATTTTATTGTATGAGATGATCAAGTTTTGTAACACAGTTATCGGCAACTGGCAAGAGCCATATGGTTGTCGCTTTATTGTATGAAATGCAATCGCCATGTAATTGCTTTACTTTATCACTAAGCGATAGCGATAGTCATGGAGGCAATAGTTGGCATGACGACAACGATGCTTCGATGAGATCAAGGTGTCAAGCCGGTGACGATGGTCATCATGACGGTGCTTTGGAGATGGAGATCACATGCACAAGATGATGATGGCCATATCATATCACTTATATTGATTGCATGCGATTTTTATCTTTTATGCATCTTATTTTGCTTAGATCGACAGTAGCATTATAAGATGATCTCTCACAAAATTTCAAGGTATAAGTGTTCTCCCTGAGTATGCACCATTGCGATAGTTCGTCGTGCCGAGACACCACGTGATGATCGGCTGTGATAAGCTCTACGTTCACATACAACGGGTGCAAGCTAGTTTTGCACATGCGGAATACTCAGGTTAAACTTGACGAGCCTAGCATATGCAGATATGGCTTCGGAACACTGGAGACCGAAAGGTTGAGCGTGAATCATATAGTAGATATGATCAACACAGTGATGTTCACCACTGAAAACTACTCCATCTCACGTGATGATCGGACATGGGTTAGTTGATTTGGATCACGTAATCATTTAGATGACTATAGGGATGTCTATCTAAGTGGGAGTTCTTAAGTAATATGATTAATTGAACTTTAATTTATCATGAACTTAGTCCTGATAGTATTTGCATAACTATGTTGTAGATCAATAGCTCGCGATGTAGCTCCCCGTTTATTTTTGATATGTTCCTAGAGAAAAACTATGTTGAAAGATGAGAGTAGCAATGATGCGGACTAGGTCCGTGATATGAGGATTATCCTCATTGTTGCACAAAAGAATTATGTCCTTGATGCACCGCTAGGTGACGGACCTATTGCAGGAGCAGATGCACACGTTATGAACGTTTGACAAAGCTCGGTATGATGACTACTTAATAGTTTAGTGCACCATGCTTTACGGCTTAGAACCGGGACTTCAAAAATGTTTTGAATGCCACAGAGCATATAAGATGTTCTAAGGGTTGAAATCGGTATTTCATACCCATGCCCGTGTCGAGAGGTAGAAGACCTCTAACAGTACTTTGCCTACAAGATGGAGGAGAACAGCTCAACTAGTGAGCATGTGCTCAGATTGTCTGGGTACTATAATTGCTTGAATCAAGTGGGAGTTAATCTTCCAGATAAGAAAGTAATTGACAAAGTTCTCTAGTCACTATCACCAAGTTACTAGAACTTAGTGATGGACTATAATATGCAAGGGATAACGAAAGTAATTCCCAAGCTCTTCGCGATGCTGAAATTGGCGAAGGTAGAAATCAAGAAATAGCATCAAGTGTTAATGGTTAACAAGACCACTAGTTTCAAGAAAAAGGGCAAAGGGAAAGAAAGAGGAACTTCAAAGAAGAATAGCAAGCAAGTTGCCGCTCCCATGAAGAAGCTCAAAGCTAGACCCAAGCATGGAACTGAGTGCTTCTACTGCAAAGGAAATGGTCACTGGAAGTGGAACTGCCCTAGATACTTGGCGGATAAGAAGGATGGCAAAGTGAACAAAAGTATATATTTGATATACATGTTATTGATGTGTACTTTACTAGTGTTTATGAAAACACATCAGTATTTGATACTGGTTCAGTTAGTAAGAGTAGTAACCCGAACGGGAGTTGCAAAATAAACTGAGACTAGTTAAGGGCGAGTTGATGATGTGAGTTGGAAGTGATTCCAAGGTTTATAAGATCACCATCGCACACTCCTTTTACCTTCGGGATTAGTGTTGAACCTAAAATAAATGTTATTTGGTGTTTGCGTAGAGCATAATATGATTGGATCATGTTTATTGCAATACGGTTATTCATTTCAGTCAAGGATAATTGTTATTCTGTTTACATGAATAAAACCTTCTGAGGTCATACACCCAAGGTGAATGGTTTATTCAATCTCGATCGTAGTAATACACATATTCATAATATTGAAGCCAAAACATGCAAAGTTAATAATGATAGTACAACTTATTTGTGGCACTGCCGTTTTGGTCATATTGGTGTACGGCGCATGAAGAAACTCCATACTGATGGGCTTTTTGAATCACTTGATTATGAATCATTTGATGCTTGCGAACCATGCCTCGTGGGAAAGATGACTAAAACTCCATTCTCCAGAACAATGGAGCAAGCAACTGACTTATTGGAAATAATACATACTGATGTATGCAATCCGATGAGTGTTGAGGCTCGCGACAGGTATCGTTGCTTTCTGATCTTCACAGATGATTTGAGCATATATGGGTATATCTACTTAATGAAACATAAGTCTGAAACATTTGAAAAAGTTCAAAGAATTTCAGAGTGAAGTGGAAAATCAACGTAACAAGAAAATAAAGTTTCTACGATCTAATCACGGAGACGAATATTTGAGTTACGAGTTTGGTCTTCAACTAAAACAATGTGGAATAGTTTCACAAATTAATGCCACCTGGAACACCAGAGGATAATGGTGTGTTCGAACGTCATAACCGTACTTTATTGGATATAGTGCAATCTATGATGTCTCTTACCGATTTACCACTATCGTTTTGGGGTTATGCATTAGAGACAGCTGCATTCATGTTAAATAGAGCACCATCTAAATCCATTGAGATGACACTGTGATACGTCTCTAACGTATCTATAATTTTTGATTGTTCCATGCTATATTATATCCTGTTTTGGACATTATTGGGCTTTATTATACAATTTTATATTATTATTGGGACTAACCTATTAACCGGAGGCCCGGCCCAGAATTATTGTTTTTTGCCTATTTCAGAGTTTCGCAGAAAAAGAATATCAAACGGAGTTCAAACGGAATGAAACCTTCGGGAACGTGATTTTCAGATCGAACATGATCCAGATGACTTGGACCCTACGTCAAGAAAGGAACTAGGAGGGCACGAGGTAGGGGGCGCGCCTACCCCCCCCCCTCCTAGGCGCACCCTCCACCCTCGTGGGGCCCATGTTGCTCCACTGACGTACTTCTTCCTCCTATATATACCTACGTACCCCCAAACTACCAGATACAGAGCCAAAACCTTAATTCCACCGTCGTAACTTTCTGTAACCATGAGATCCCATCTTGGGGCCTTTTCCGGAGCTTCGCCGGGAGGGGGCACCGATTACGGAGGGCTTCTACATCAACACCATAGGCTCTTCGATGAAGTGTGAGTAGTTTACTTCAGACCTTCAGGTCCATAGTTATTAGCTAGATGGCTTCTTCTCTCTTTTTGGAACTCAATACAAAGTTCTCCCCCTCTCTTGTGGAGATCTATTCGATGTAATCTTCTTTTGCGGTGTGTTTGTTGAGACCGATGAATTGTGGGTTTATGATCAAGTTTATCTATGAACAATATTTGAATATTCTCTGAATTCTTTTATGTATGATTGGTTATCTTTGCAACTCTCTTCGAATTATCAGTTTGGTTTGGCCTACTAGATTGATCTTTCTTGCAATGGGAGAAGTGCTTAGCTTTGGGTTCAATCTTGCGGTGTCCTTTCCCAAGGGGCAGAAAGGCACGTATTGTATTGTTGCCATCGAGGATAACAAGATGGGGTTTATTTCATATTGCATGAGTTTATCCCTCTACATCATGTCATCTTGCTTAAAGCATTACTCTGTTCTTTTGAACTTAATACTCTAGATGCATGCTGGATAGCGGTCGATGTGTGGAGTAATAGTAGTAGATGCAGGCAGGAGTTAGTCTACTTGTCTCGGACGTGCCTATATACATGATCATACATACATATTCTCATAACTATGCTCAATTCTGTCAATTGCTCAACAGTAATTTGTTTACCCACCGTAATACTTATGCTCTCGAGAGAAGCCACTAGTGAAACCTATGGCCCCCGAGTCTATTTTCCATCATATTAATCTTCCGTCAACAAGCTATTTCCTTTTCCGTTTATTTTTCTTTCTTTACTTTGCATCTTTATCATAAAAATACCGAAAATATTATCTTATCATATCTATCAGATCTCACTTTCGTAAGTGACCGTGAAGGGATTGACAACCCCTTTATTGCGTTGGTTGCGAGGATTTTATTTGTTTGTGTAGGTGCGAGGGACTCGTGCGTGGCCTCCTACTGGATTGATACCTTGGTTCTCAAAAACTGAGGGAAATACTTACGCTACTTTGCTGCATCACCCTTTCCTCTTCAAGGGAAAACCAACGCAGTGCTCAAGAGTTAGCAAGAAAGATTTCTGGCGCCGTTGCCGGGGAGTCTACGCAAAAGTCAACATACCAAGTACCCATCACAAACCCTTATCTCCCGCATTACATTATTTGCCATTTGCCTCTCGTTTTCCTCTCCCCCACTTCACCCTTGCCGTTTTATTCGCCCTCTCTCTCCGTCCTCCTTCTCTTTCTCTGTTTGCCTCTTTTTTCCCGTCTCTTGTTTGCTTGTGTGTTGGATTTCTTGCTTGTCACGATGGCTCAAGATAATACCAAATTGTGTGACTTTACTAATACCAACAACAATGGTTTTATTAGCACTCCGATTGCTCCTCTTACCGATGTTGAATCTTGTGAAATTAATGCTGCTTTGTTGAATCTTGTCATGAAAGATCCGTTTTTGGGCCTTCCTAGTGAAGATGCCGCTAGCCATCTAAACAACTTTGTTGATTTGGGTGATATGCAAAAGAAGAAAGATGTGGACAATGATATTGTTAAATTGAAGCTATTTCCTTTTTCGCTTAGAGACCGTGCTAAAGCTTGGTTTTCGTCTTTGCCTAAAAATAGTATTGATTCATGGAATAAGTGCAAAGATGCTTTTATCTCTAAGTATTTTCCTCCCGCTAAGATCATCTCTCTTAGAAACGATATCATGAATTTTAAGCAACTTTATCATGAACATGTTGCACAAGCTTGAGTATTCTATAGTCTCACCTAAATAGCTTGGCGTAATCATGGTCATAGCTGTTTCCTGTGTGAAATTGTTATCCGCTCACAATTCCACACAACATACGAGCCGGAAGCATAAAGTGTAAAGCCTGGGGTCTAGAAATCTTTTAGATTCGGCCGCGGGAGGCACTTTTATGGAAATCACTTTAGGAGAAGCTACTAAACTCCTAGATAACATTATGGTTAATTATTCTCAATGGCACACTGAAAGATCTACTAATAAGAAAGTGCATGCGATAGAAGAAATTAATGTTTTGAGTGGAAAGATGGATGAACTTATGAAATTATTTGCTAATAAAAGTGTTTCTTCTGATACTAATGATATGCATTTGTCTACTTTAATTGAGAATAATAATGAATCTATGGATGTGAATTTTGTTGGTAGGTATAATTTTGGTAACGTGTATAGAGGAAACTTTAATCCTAGGTCGTATCCTAGTGATTCCTCTAATAATTATGGTAATTCCTACAACAATTCTTATGGAAATTTTAATAAGATACCCTTTCATTTTGTAACATCCCAAATTTTCTATTTGGAATGTTTTTTTGACTATTTACTATGAGGCAACAGCCCCACAGTCCTTTATTCATCTCACACAGTACCCAAACAAGAGTTACAAATATATACAAAGGAACATAAGAAAGACTAGTTTATAGGACTCTATTTGGAATGTTATACATTATACCATCATTGCATATCATATTTTATTGCATTTTGGCTTGATCCTAGAAATTCTACGCAACTCAAGGACCTACGGAGAGAGTTGGGGATTTCGTATTTGAGTTTTCTCGAATTTTGAAAAAAGGATCGTTTGATTTTAATTATTTTTCTCTTGAATATTTCTTTTATAAAAATAAAAGAGAGAGGATAAAATGACTTCCTCAAAATAAAAATATATTGGATATTTAATATTAAAATAAATAAGATTTTTATTTGGAGTTTTAAGACTATTTTATTTGAATTAGGAAAAATATGCGTTTTTCAAAATTGCATTTTAGGCCCAAATAAATGTTCACCTAGTCCGGCCTATTTTTAGAGGACAGGGTGAATTTATTTTGGGATTTTTGGAGTCCATTTCATATTTCTTTTCTTTCTTTTTCTACACGTCGGAATTATTTAAAAAGAAAAAAAGTCAAACCGACTTCGGGCCGTACCCGGCCAGGAGACCTCGGGCCGGCCCTTTTATAAGCCGCCGCCCCGTACCCCGCAGCCCACCCACCACCCACGCCCCGTTAGCCCAAGCCGCCGCCCCGCTGTGGCGCCGCCACACGCCGCCCCGGACTCGCCGGAGGTAATCGCCGCCGCCTCGGTTTTTGTGAGAGAACCGATCGGTTTTTTTCCCGAAACCCTAGATCCTTTTTTTAGTTTCGGTTCGGTGTTTTTCGGTTTAGTTATTTAACGGATGTCCGTCCGTACGTTCGTTTTAACAAAAGGTTTTCGTTCGTTAGCCGCAGACAGCGAACGTTCGTTCGTTAGCCTGTTCATCAGTTTTTTCTTTTTCTCGGATTTTCCGCGATTATTTTCAATCATGATTTCTGATCCGATTTTTGTTTTAGTTTAACTTTTCGCTCGTTTATCGAAATCAGGCGGTTCAAGCGCCTAGAGTTTCATCTCGAAGCCCTCTTTCTGTTTAACCAACTTAAACAAGTTTTTGCTACTATAAAATTTGACTTTAGTCCAGATTAGTAAACGAAGCTTGTTTCTTTCGCCGTTCGAGTTTTGTTGCTTCGTTTGATTTGATTCGTTTTGCAAACCGGAGTTCTTAAGTTGAACTTTCTGGTTAGATATCTTATTTGAGTTTTACCCATGCCCTTTCTTTATTTCTTATTGTATGCTTGTTTGTTTGCGATAGAGTACCCGGAGTGTGACGCGTGCTACTACGAGTCTCTAGGTTTCACGGATCATCAGCAAGGCAAGTGACACTTTGGTCATACCTCTTTACTACCCAGTTTTATTGCATTAGATCAATCCTCAAACAATTGCATGGTTAGGATCTGAATTAAATTGTGGGTATTGGGAAGTAGATGATGAGGTAGAACCTATCACCTGTTTTATTATCAAAACCTTGGGAGTTACTTCTACGTTGCTTGTACTGCTATGTTATGCTCGTAGAGGTGGATTGGGTTTGAGTGTATTAATGACAGATGTGAGATTGTTAATTAATGGTTCAACTTAAGGTGGCAACTTAAATACACATCTGGGTGGATTGAGGCACCTGGGGAATTCCAGTGATTGCCTGTATTTTTGGAAATCCCGGGGTACCGTGTGATTCTCCTATGGATTGCCACCCAGGCTCAAAGGGGTCATAAGATTATTCATGCTAGAAACTTCCGTGTGTAGCTACAAGCTATTATGGGCTCTAGCATAGTTGATTAAGTCGTGTGAACTCTTACAGTGGTAGACTAGCAGATGTAGGGGATGTAGGTGGTACTGTCTACCCATGGTAAGGTGCTAACGCTTCTGAAAGACTATGTCTCGGTCATCCGTTTCTCAAACACCATGCAGTGCGAGAAATCCAATGGAGGAGATCGAGTCTTGTGGGGAAAAGTGCGCAAACCTCTGCAGAGTGTACAAACTAGTCATGGTTAGTCGTGTCCCCGGTTATGGACGTCTTGAGTATCTGGTTCTTGGATTATCATGTGGATCTCATCACTCTAAATTAATTTTGTTGGGTTGTTAATTACTTTTAATTAGGATTGAGATGGGGTTTACCATTCTCAATGTTTTCAACCAACTTTGTAGTTCAATAAAATATATTCCTTTGCAGTAGGGAAAAATTGTCTTTTCGCAAAACCTATTAACCATACAGCCTCCACCAGCCAAATATGCATGTAGTGATAGCATTATTCTGTTCATTACTCTCTTGTGTTACTTTGCCAGCATATTCTATGTGCTGACCCGTTTTCGGGCTGCAACGTATCATGTTGCAGACTTTTTAGACGACGAGTAAGGAGCCTTAGGTCGTGGTCTTTCACTCAGTGATGCCGTTGGAGTTGATGGACTCACTTTATCTTCCAAGCCTTCCGATGTTATCATATTAGATGGCCTTAAGCCATATTTATTGTAATAAGTTCTCTTTTGAGACATTCGATGTAATAAGTGTGTGATTGCTACTCTGTTATAAATCCTTCAAGTACTGTGTGTGTCAGCATTCCCGATCCAGGGATGACACTTATGCACAGAGACTCGACCGTTTGAGGTCTGGTCGCTACAAGATGGTATCAGAGCACACGCTGACTGTAGGACAGGACCACTAAGCCAAAGCCTTAGATCACTACTCTCTTCTCATTTCTAACTCCTATCCATTTTCTACTCTTTAGGATGGCGGATTCAAGGAACAAGTTTGCACAACCGGATGAAGACACCCCTTTTGGATGCCACTTGAAGGAAGTCACTAGGTACCTGAACATTGGAATACCAAGCTTCACCGGGACTTACAACGCCACTTTACCAGAGGAGGAGCATTGTATGATTCAAGTTCAAGTTCTAGGAAGGACATTCACGCCAGTCACTAAGCCCATAGAGTTTTCCTTTGATGCACCAACCTAGAGTCTAGGCAAGAGTATGGCAGCCCACATCACCATGGGACGCATTGGAGAAGTTTACCACAGGGATCTCAAGGATACGATCTACCAGATTTGTGGGCGCCGAGATGAGCAATGGGAGATGATCAGCACCAGGAAGGATAGATCCATTGAAGCCCTTATCCAGGAGTTAAACCAGCATATTAGCCGCCAGGAGAATCAGATGTGCGCAGGCATGATAGATTTGAAGAAGGCAATGACAAGGATCACGGAGCTGGAGGAAGAACTCAAAGCAACTCGCTTAGATTATGAGGAGGAAATCGTCGTACTAGTGGAGAAGAATGACGATCTGACAAGGAAGCTAGGAGTTTCCATGGGAGACCCCGCGCCAGGAGGAGAAGACGATGAACCCAAGGAGATTCGTTCTGAAGACTACACCATCATCGACGACACCGACTCGGACCCTGACAATAGCGATGATGACTATGTTGATGAAGCTGGAGTAGATATCATGGAGTCTTTGACCGATCAATATTTCTAGTAGACCACCATATCAGTAGTAGTATTCCACCATGTAAATAGTATAGTCCAAGCACTTTGTAACGATAGTTCTAGACCGATTGTATGCCCTTGCTTGTTTGATTGAGTGATATGACTGTGTTTTTCCCATGTGCATATGGGTAGTGTTTTCTCACTAGACCTCATTCTATTCTATTTCTCTTCCCTCTAAACCCTCAGATGCCTCCGAGACGTGACCCCGAATTTACCTTTCCACCGAAGCTCACTCGGTTGATCCAGCAGCAGAATACCCTGATGTAGTTGTTAGTTCAGAACCAAGGCAACAACAACAACAACCCACCACCACCACCCCTAGTTGACAATTTAGCCCGCTTTCTGAGGTTGCAGCCGCCGGTGTTCTCCAGTAGCACCGAGCCGATAGTTGCGGATGATTGGCTCTGCAAGATTGGAAGGGAGTTAACCACTGCAGGATGCACGGATGCTGAGAAGGTGCATTTTTTCACGCACCAATTGGATGGACCAGCAGCCTCATGGTAGGAGAATTACACTGTCACCTATCCTATAGCCACTATTACATGGGACCAGTTCCAGGAAGCTTTTCGCACTGCCCATGTATCAGCAGGAGCTATGGCCATGAAGAAGCGTGAGTTTCACAACTTACGCCAAGGAGGGCACACTGTAGGCCAGTATGTGGATGACTTTAGTAAGCTAGCACGTTATGCCCCAGATGACGTCACTACAGATGCAGCTAAGAAGGAGAAGTTCCTGGAAGGACTGAATGATGAGCTGAGCATGCAGTTGATGGTGGCAAATTTCAATAACTACCAGGAGTTGGTGGATAGAGCTCTCATGCTAGAAGGGAAGCAGCAGTAGATTGAAAGGCGCAAGAGGAAGTATGGACAAGGGAAAGTATAATTCTGGAGCTCAGCAGAGACCCTGTTTCACCCCGAAGTTGGGAGGACTTGTGCATAACCATGGAGGCCACACTCATAATGGAGGAAGTTCGCACAACCATAGTGGCCCCAAGAATGGGAATGGCAATGGAGGAAGTAGCGGACAGAACCGTTCCAACCCGGCAACACCTGCCAAGAAAGATTTCAGCCACGTTACCTGCTACAAGTGTCAGAAGACCAGACATTACGCCAATGAAAACGGCAATGGAAGCTCTGGGAAGAAGCCCAACCCTTTCACCAGGGGACAAGTGAACCACGTCAACGTGGAGGAGGTTGAAGCCCAGCCAAATGCAGTAATAGGTAAGTTTTTGGTTAAGTCAATTACTGCAGTCATTCTTTTTGATACTGGTGCATCGCATTCATACATATCAAGGGGATTCATGGATAAGTTTAAACTGCCAACCCAAGCCCTTAGGTCACCCATGTTAGTAACCTCGCTAGGAGCAGAGTATATGGCTAACCTATGGTGTGATCGGTTACCATTAAGGATTGGTAACTACTTGTTCCCCTCAGACCTAATTGTAACACCCTCGATGCGACTATAGCTCCCACGTGTCGAGGCACGACTTAGAGACATAATCGCATTGAAGGCATATGTCGCAAGTTAGGCAATCTTCACAACATCCCATGTAATATGAATAATAGAGGGGAGATAACATAGTTGGCTTACACTCGCCACGTCAATCAAGTACATAAATAACATTACATCATCCAAACACTCATGGCCCGACAACGGCGCCAAAATAAAAGAGAACCCAACATGCGACACGGTCCCAATCACCCCCAACTGGGCACCACTACTGATCATCGGGAAAGGAAACATAGTATCATTGAGAGTCTTCGTCGAACTCCCACTTGAGCTCACATGCGTCTCCTAGAGCGGAATCATCAGGCCCTGCATCTGGTGTAATAGTAATTTGTGAGCCACAGGGACTCAGCAATCTCGCACCCTCGCGATCAAGACTATTTGAGCTTATAGGTAAGGCAAGGTAAAATATGAGTGGAGCTGCAGCAAGCGACTAGCAAGTATGGTGGCTAACTTATTCGCAAAGGAGAGCGAGAAGAGGAGGCAAAGCGCGAGCGAGAAACTAGAGAGCAACCTGCGCAAACATTACTCCAACACCGTGTCCACTTCCCGGACTCCGCCGAGAAGAGGTCGTCACGGTAACACACTCAGTTGATTCATTTTATTTTATTAAGGTTCAAGTTATCTACAACCGGACATTAACAAATTCCCATCTGCCCATAACCGCGGGCACGGCTTTCGAAAGTTCAATCCCTGCAGGGGAGTCCCAACTTAGCCCATGACAAGCTCTCACGGTCAACGAAGGAATAGACCTCCTCCCAAGACGTTCCGATCAGACTCGGTATCTCGGTAACTCAAGACACTTCGACAGGTTAAAACAAGACCAGCAACACCGCCCGAATGTGCCGACAAATCCCGATAGGAGCTGCACATATCTCTTTCTCAGGGCACACTCAGATTGTCCTAGGCACGGGTAGGCCAGCCCAGAGTTGCCCCTGGTGGCCACCGGTAGCTGACAGGTGGACCAACACTCAGAGGAGCACTGTCGCGGGGGGGTTAAAATAAGATGACCCTTGAGTCTGCAGAACCCAAGGGAAAGAAAAGGCTAGGTGGCAAATGGTAAAACCAAGGTTGGGCATTGCTGGAAAAGCTTTAATCAAGGCGAAATATCAAGGGGTTCCCATTATAACCCAACCGCGTAAGGAACGCAAAATTCGGGAACATAACACCGATATGACGGAAACTAGGGCGGCAAGAGTGGAACAAAACACTAGGCCAGAGGCCGAGCCTTCCACCCTTTACCAAGTATATAGATGCATTAAGATAACATGATAACATGGCAATATAATGATATCCCAAAGTAAAATAAATGTTTCCAACAAGGAACGCCTCCAATCTTCACCTGCAACTAGCAACGCTATAAGAGGGGCTGAGCAAGCGGTAACATAGCTATCAATGGTTTGGCTAGGACAAAGGTGGGTTAGAGATTTTGACATGGCAATTTGGAGGCTGGCAAGCAATTGGTAGGCATCGTAGCAATGGCATAGCAAAAGAGCGAGCAAACTAGCATAGCAAAGATAGTAGATGATTTGAGGGTATGATCATCTTGCCTGCACAGTTGTCAGGTTGACTGGATCCTCAGAGCAAACTCAACGGGCTCATCGTTAGCGAAATCGTCTCCGACTCTACCCCAAACAAGATAAACAAGCAACAAGGATACAATCAACAGTGCAAGACCAGCATATGATGAAATGATGATATGCTATGCGGGATGCGATGTGCGATGCGGGATGCAAAATGCAAGATATGACAGGAAATGCATGAACCTGGCCTCAACTTGGAATTCAAAGTGTGCCACTGGAAAGATGAGATGAAATCGCTTGAAAATGATATAAAGAACGCCGGAATCGGAGTTACGGTTTGGAAATGGCAAGCGTTTCAAAAATGACAACGGTCTGCGATTTACAGCAAGTAGGCATCTAAATGCAATGAAATGAACATGCTACAGCACCCAACCATGACAACAAAATACATGGCAGGGATGCACACAGGATGCTCAACAAAAGTCTAGCACTGAGCTACGGCCAATTCATCCATTAACAGGTTCAAACAAGCATGGCAAAAACGCAAATGGATAACAGATCTCAGACTTAGTGAAATTAACACTTGTCTGGAATTTCAGATCATATAGCCCTCTTCGGAGCAACGAAACAACATGCTACATGACCTGAACATGACAAAGAAAGACATGGCATGGAGCTACTCAACAATCTTAACAAAAATCCCTTACTGACCTTGAGCCAAAAGGGATCAGAAAATATACTAACAAGCACACGAACATAGAAAAAACATAATCAGTTTTCGGACTTAGTGAAAACTGGGACATGCTGAAACATAACTCACGAAGGCATGTTTACGAGCTTGATGCACTCACTACGGTGCAATTCCTGGCAAGACAAGCATACATCCCTTAAGAAGGCACAAAATGCAAGCTAGACATGGCAAGAACAATGGCATAGCATGCATGGACCAACTACAATAGCATCGGCAAAATCGCAAACAAGTTGACGATCTGCCCAGATTCACAACGAAGCAAAAGTAGAGCTCGATTGACTCAATCTAGGTTGCTCCATAATTGCAAACAAAGACATGGATGGATAGAGCATAACAAGATTAACAAAATACTTATCATCCTCAAAAGAGGCACGGATCACTAGGAAACAGTATGGACATATGGCATCATGAACTAAATAACCCCAGACTTAGTGAAAACTACTAAGTCCCTGAAAACAGATTTACCGGGTGCCTCACTTTGCAAGCTTGCACAAGTCACCACACACATCACAAAAATGCATGGGTTGCACCTCTGGAAAGATAACAAAATCCTTAACAAAACATATGTAGGACTCACAGGCATATCATGCACACAATAATCATGGCAAAAATGACAAAAGTCTAAGATGAACTAGTAGATCTGACAATTAACTCCCGAAGCCTCCTTCTAACAGCATTTCGGGCATCAAGATGCACTCAAATGAAAATGATGCAATGGAATGAAATGATGTACTCATCGAGGCGAACATTTTGATATGCTATATGCATGAATCGGAGCTACGGATGCAAAGTTACGGGGCCTCAAACAGGAGCATATGGACTGAAAATTTTAAGGACTTGGAGAAAAAAACAACCAGATCTAGGGTTCTTCGGCGGGCATGCGAACCGAGGCCGGATCTTGAGCTCGCCGGAGCTTCTCGTCGGAGTAGGAGGGAGGGCCAGCCGGGGCTTGCCGGAGATGGGGAGGAGCGGGGCCGGCGCGGCGCGGGCGCGGCGCTCCTCGGCGGCGGGCTCCCGCGGTAGGGGCGGCGAGGCACGGTGGGCGGGGCGGCAGCGGCCGGCGCGCGCGGCGGCGACGGCAGCGGGCGGCGCGGCGCGTGGAGGCGGCGGCAGCAGCGCGATGGGCCTCGGGGGCCGGCTCCGGGCTCCCCGGGCCGCGCGGCGGCGGGCGAGTGGCGCGTGGCCACGTGGCAGTGGCGGGGCTGGGCGAACGCTGTCCGGCCTCGTCCGGACACGTCCGGCGGCGGCGCGTGGATGGATCTAGGGTTTAGGGGGAGGGGAGACCCGTGAATTTCGGAGGGGGTGATATTTATAGGCATAGAGGGAGCTCGGAGAGTCCAAATATGGTGCGGTTTTCGGCCACGCGATCGTGATCGAACGCTCTAGGACATGGAGCAGAGTTTGGTGGGTTTTGGGCCAAATTGGAGGGGTGTTGGGCTGCAACACACACGAGGCCTTTTCGGTCCCTCGGTTAACCGTTGGAGTATCAAACGAAGTCCAAATGGTACGAAACTTGACAGGCGGTCTACCGGTAGTATACCAAGGCCGCTTGGCAAGTCTCGGTCCAATCCGGAAATGTTTAATCCCCACACACGAAAGAAAGCTAGAAATGACCACCGGAGGAGAACGAAACACCGGAATGCAAAACGGACAACGGGGAAAATGCTCGAATGCATGAGACGAACACGTATGCAAATGCAATGCACATGATGACATGATATGAGATGCATGACAATGACAACAACACACGGAGACAAAAACCCGAACCCGAGGAAATAAATAACTTAACGCCGGAAACGGCAAGAGTTGGAGTACAAATAGGGAAAGTTACATCCGGGGTGTTACACTAATAGTATTGGAGTCACAAGGATTGAATGTAATATTAGGCATGGATTGGTTATCGAAGTATGGAGGGAACATTGACTGTGCCAGTAAGTCGATTTTGCTCACCACCCCAGAAGGAAGAAGGATCATGTATGTATCCCGGCATGTGCCGGATGGGACTCAAGTAAATTCCTTATCAGGAGTTGTACAGGAGGAAGTACCAGTGGTGAAGGATTTCCCGGATGTATTTCCCGAAGAGTTGCCAGGCATGCCACCGGATAGAGACATTGAGTTTTTGATTGAGCTTTTGGCAGGCACAGGGCCAATATCTAAGAGACCGTACAGAATGCCCGCACAAGATTTGGAGGAAATTAAGAAGCAAATTAAGGAGTTACTGGATAAAGGTTATATCCGCCCAAGTTCGTCACCTTGGGGATCACCGGTACTTCTAGTGGAGAAGAAGGATGGATCGTTAAGGATGGTTCTTGATTATCATGGACTGAATGAAGTAACGATCAAGAACAAGTACCCACTACCGATGATCAATGATTTGTTTGACCAGTTGCAAGGAGCTAAGGTGTTTTACAAGATCGATCTGCGATCAGGGTACCACCAGTTGAAGATTCGAGAGCAGGATATACCTAAGACAACTTTTACCACAAGGTACGGGCTATATGAGTATACCGTTATGTCATTTGGCCTAACAAACGCACCTGCCTATTTCATGAACATGATGAACAAGGTGTTTATGGAGTTTTTGGATAAGTTCGTTCTGGTGTTCATTGATGATATTATGGTCTACTCGAAGAATGAAGAAGAGCATAAAGAGCATTTGCGTTTAGTACTTAGGAAGCTCGGAGAACATCAATTATACGCCAAGTTCAGCAAGTGTGAGTTTTGGTTCAAGGAAGTTGGATTTCTTGGACATGTTATATCCGGAGAAGGAATAGCGGTAGACCCCACCAATGTTGTCACTGTGAAAAATTGGGAGTCACCCATGACAGTTGGAGAGATCCGGAGTTTCCTTGGACTCGCAGGATACTACCGGAGGTTCATTGAAAATTTCTCGAAGATTGCAAAGCCCATGACTGAGTTGTTGAAGAAGGACACCAAATTTAAATGGACTGAGGAATGTGAGGCCAGTTTTCAGGAGTTGAAGAGACGCCTGGTTACATCACCAGTGTTTATTCCGCCAGATCAACGCAAGGATTATGAAGTGTATTGCGACGCTTCTCGTCGAGGACTTGGAGCAGTGCTTATGCAAGAAGGAAGAGTTGTTTCATATGCCTCACGACAGCTTAAACCCCATGAGTTAAATTATGCCACGCATGATTTGGAGTTAGCAACCATAGTGCATGCGTTGAAGACTTGGAGACATTTTCTCATCGGAAACCATTGAGAGGTATACACGGATCACAAGAGTTTGAAGTATATCTTCACGCAGAAGGAGTTGAATCTCAGGCAAAGGAGATGGTTGAAGCTCATTAAGGATTATGATATGAAGTTGCACTATCATCCCGGAAAGGCTAACGTAGTAGCCGATGCGTTGAGCCGCAAGAGTCATGTCAATACACTCATGACCGGAGAGTTATCCAAGGAGTTAGCAGAAGACCTTCGCGAGCTATGTTTGGAAATAGTTTCGAGAGGTTATGTAGCAGCTTTGGAGATTCAGTCTACTTTGATGGATAAGATCAGAGAAGCGCAGAAGACAGACAAGGAGATTGCCGAGATAAAGGAAAGAATGAGCAAAGGAAAAGCTAAAGGATTTCGTGAGGATGAGCACGATACCTTATGGTTTGAGGACCGCATATATGTGCCAAATGATCAGGAGATCAGGAAGTTGATTCTGCAAGAGGCCCATGACTCACCATATTCGATTCACCCAGGAAATACCAAGATGTACCTGGATCTAAAGGATAGATTCTGGTGGACCGGAATGAAGAAGGATATTGCAGAGTATGTAGCAGTTTGTGATGTATGTCAGAGGGTGAAGGCAGAGCATCAGAAGCCAGCAGGATTGCTGCAATCATTGCCGATACCCGAATGGAAGTGGGATAAGCTAGGCATGGATTTTATCACGGGATTACCTAGGACTCGTTCAGGCTATGACTCGATATGGGTTGTAGTCAATCGTTTGACGAAAGTAGCTCATTTCATCCTAGTTAAGACCACTTACACTAGTGCTAAGTTGGCAAAGATATACATGACCAGGATCGTATGTCTGCATGGAGTTCCGAGGACCATTGTATCAGATAGAGGAACCCAGTTTACTTCAAAGTTTTTGAATCAGTTGCATGAAACTTTGGGAACCAGGCTAGAGTTTAGTACAGCTTTTCACCCGCAGATAGATGGATAGACCGAGAGAGTAAATCAGATTTTGGAGGACATGTTGAGAGCTTGTGCACTAGATTATGGATCTAGTTGGGATGATAATTTGCCGTATGCGGAGTTCTCTTATAACAACAGTTATCAAGCCAGTTTGAAGATGGCCCCTTTCGAAGCACTATACGGAAGGAGGTGCAGAACACCGTTGTTGTGGGACGAAGTTGGAGACCGACAGTTGTTTGGGCCAGATCTGATTTAAGAGTCTGAAGAGAAGGTTAAGCTGATTCGCGATAGACTCAAGGTAGCCCAGTCCAGGCCGAAGAGTTATGCGGATTCAAAACGCAAGGAGACAGTTTACGAAGTTGGAGACAGAGTGTATCTTCGTGTATCGCCACTTCGAGGAGTGAAGCGCTTTGGAGTTAAGGGGAAGCTAGCACCACGTTTTGTGGGACCATACAAAGTTTTGGAACGTATGGGAGAAGTTGCTTACAAATTGGAATTACCCGAAGGATTGTCCGGAGTTCACGATGTGTTTCACGTTTCTCGGTTGAAGAAGTGCCACACAGAGATGGCTGATATTCCTCTGATAGATACAGTGTCGTTGTAAGTGATATAGTTGGATAGCGATTTGACCTACGAGGAGAAGCCAGTCAGAATTCTCGAGTTTGCCAGCCGTGTTACACGCAGCAAGGTTATCAAATTTTGCAAAGTTCAGGGGAGCCACCATACCGAGGATGAAGCCACCTGGGAACGAGAGGAAGACCTACGGAAAGATCACCCTCACCTATTTTCTAGCCAACCCGAATCTCAAGGGCGAGATTCATCTTAAGGGGGCTAGGTTTGTAACATACCAAATTTTCAATTTGGAATGTTATACATTAGAGCATCATTGCATATCATATTTTATTGCATTTTGGCTTGATCCTAGAAATTCTACGCAACTCAAGGACCTACGGAGAGAGTTGGGGATTTCGTTATTTTGATATTTGAGTTTTCTCGAATTTTGAAAAAAGGATCGTTTGATTTTAATTATTTTTCTCTCGAATATTTCTTTTATAAAAATAAAAGAGAGAGGATAAAATGACTTCCTCAAAATAAAGAAATATTGGATATTTAATATTAAAATCAAATAAGATTTTTATTCGGAGTTTTATCGCTATTTTATTTGAATTAGGAAAAATATGCATTTTTCAAAATTGCGAATAGGCCCAAATAAATGTTCACCTAGTCCGGCCTATTTTTAGAGGACGGGGAAATTTTATTTTGGGATTTTTGGAGTCCGTTTAGTATTTATTTTCTTTCTTTTTCTGCACGTCGGAATTTTTTTTTTAAAGTCAAACCGACTTTGGGCCGTACCCAGCCAGGAGACCTCGGGCCGGCCCTTTTATAAGCCGCCGCCCCGCACCCTGCAGCCCACCCGCCACCCGCGCCCTGTTAGCCCTAGCCGCCGCCGCCGTCTCGTCGGAGGTAGTCGTCGCCGCCTCGGTTTTCATGAGAGAACCGATCGGTTTTTTTCCCGAAACCCTAGATCCTTTTTTTAGTTTTGGTTCGGTTTTTTCAGTTTAGTTATTTAGCGGACGTCCGTTCATACTTTTGTTTTAACGAACGGTTTTCGTCCGTTAGCCGCACACAGCGAACGTTCGTTCGTTAGCCTGTTCGTCAGTTTTTCTTTTTCTCGGATTTTCCGCGATTATTTTCAATCATGATTTCTAATCCGATTTTCGTTTTAGTTTTAACTTTTCGCTCGTTTATCGGAATCAGGCGATTCAAGTGCCTAGAGTATCGTCTCGAAGCCCTCTTTCTGTTTAACCAACTTAAACAAGTTTTTGCTACTGTAAAATTTGACTTTAGTCCAGATTAGTAAATGAAGCTTATTTCTTTCGTCGTTCGAGTTTTGTTGCTTCGTTTGATTTGATTCTTTTTGCAAACCGGAGTTCTTAAGTTGAACTTTCTGGTTAGATCTCTTATTTGAGTTTTACCCGTGGCCTTGCTTGATTTCTTATTGTATGCTTGTTTGTTTGCGATAGAGTACCCGGAGTGTGACGCGTGCTACTACGAGTCTCTAGGTTTCGCGGATCATCAGCAAGGCAAGTGACACTTTGGTCATACCTATTTACTACCCTGTTTTATTGCATTAGATGAATCCTCAAACAATTGCATGGTTAGGATCTGAATTAAATTGTGGGTATTGGGAAGTAGATGATGAGGTAGAACCTATCACCTGTTTTATTATCAAAACCTTGGGAGTTACTTCTACGTTTCTTGTACTACTATGCTATGCTTGTAGACGTGGATTGGGTTTGAGTGTATTAATGACAGATGTGAGATTTTTAATTAATGGTTCAACTTAAGGTGGCAACTTAAATACACATCTGGGTGGATTGAGGCACCTGGGGAATTCCAGTGATTACCTGTATTTTTGGAAATCCCGGGGTACCGTGCGATTCTCCTATAGACTGCCACCCAGACTCAAAGGGATCATAAGATTATTCATGCTAGAAACTTCCATGTGCAGCCACAAGCTATTATGGGCTCTAGCATAGTTGATTAAGTCGTGTGAACTCTTACAGTGGTAGACTAGCAGATGTAGGGGATGTAGGTGGTACTGTCTACCCATGGTAAGGTGCTAACGCTTCTGAAAGACTGTGTCTCGGTCATCCGTTTCTCAAACACCATGCAGTGCGAGAAATCCAACGGAGGAGATCGAGTCTTGTGGGGAAAAGTGTGCAAACTTCTGCAGAGTGTACAAACTAATCATGGTTAGCCGTGTCCCCGGTTATGGACATCTTGAGTATCTGGTTCTTGGATTATCATGTGGATCTCATCACTCTAAATTAATTTTGATTGGTTGTTAGTTACTTTTAATTGTGATTGAGATGGGGTTTACCATTCTCAATGTTTTCAACCAACTTTGTAGTTCAATAAAATATATTCCTTTGAAGTAGGGAAAAATAGGCTTTTCGCAAAACCTATTAACCATACAGCCTCCACCAGCCAAATATGCATGTAGTGATAACATTATTCTGTTCATTACTCTCTTGTGTTACTTTGCCAGCATATTCTATGTGCTGACCCGTTTTCGGGCTTCAACTATCATGTTGCAGACTTTTCAGACGACGAGTAAGGAGCCTTAGGTCGTGGTCTTTCACTCAGTGATGCCATTGGAGTTGATGGACTCACTTTATCTTCCAAGCCTTCCGTTGTTATTGTATTAGATGGCCTTAAGCCATATTTATTGTAATAAGTTCTCCTTTGAGACATTCGATGTAATAAGTGTGTGATTGCTACTCTGTTATAAATCCTGCAAGTATTGCGCGTGTCAGCATTACCGATCCAGGGATGACACTTATGCACAGAGACTCGACCGTTTGAGGTCTGGTCGCTATAGATTTTGAGTCTAATATTAAAGAATTTATTACTTCGCAAAAGAATTTCAGTGCTTTGATTGAAGAAAAATTGCTTAAGATTGATGAGTTGGCTAGGAACGTTGATAGAATTTATCTTGATATTGATTCTTTGAAACTTAGATCTATTCCATAAGCATGATATCAATGAGTCTCTCAAAGCCATGAGAATTTCCATTGATGAGTGCAAAGAAAAAACCGCTAGGATACGTGCTAAGAAAGATTGCTTTATAAAAGTGTGTTCTTCTAGTTTCCATGATAATAAAGATGAAGATCTAAAAGTTATTGATGTGTCCCCTATTAAATCTTTGTTTTGCAATATGAATCTTGATAATGATGGGACTGAATATGATCCACCTTTACCGTGAAGGCGTTCCAGAAATTCGGAGTCTTTAGATCTTGATGCTAAAATTGTTAAAAGTGGGATTGAAGAGGTCAAAACTTTAAATATCAATGAACCCACTATTTTGGATTTCAAAAAATTTAATTATGATAATTTCTCTTTAATAGATTGTATTTCCTTGTTGCAATCCGTGCTAAATTCTCCTCATGCTTATAGTCAAAATAAAGCCTTTACCAAACATATCGTTGATGTTTTGATGCAATTTTATGAAGAAAAACTTGAGTTGGAAGTTTCTATCCCTAGAAAACTTTTTGATGAGTGGGAACCTACTATTAAAATTAAAATTAAAGATCATGAATGCTATGCTTTGTGTGATTTGGGTGCTAGTGTTTCCACGATTCCAAAGACTTTGTGTGATTTGCTAGGTTTTCGTAATTTTGATGATTGCTCTTTAAACTTACACCTTCCGGATTCAACTATTAAGAAAACCATGAGAACAATTAATGATGTTCTTATTGTTGCAAATAGGAATTATGTTCCCGTAGATTTTATTGTTCTTGACATAGATTGCAATCCTTCTTGTCTTATTATTCTTGGTAGACCTTTCCTTAGAGCGATTGGTACAATTATTGATATGAAGGAAGGGAATATTATTTTCCAATTTCCGTTAAGGAAAGGCATGGAACACTTTCCTAGAAAGAAAATTAAATTACTATATGAATCTATTATGAGAGCCACTTATGGATTGCCTATCAAAGATGGCAATACCTAGATTTATTCTTGCTTTTATGCCTAGCTAGGGGCGTTAAACGATAGCGCTTGTTGGAAGGCGACCCAATTTTATTTTTATTCCTTGCTTCTTGCTCCTATTTAGTAATAAATAATTTATCTAGCCCCTGTTTTGATTGTGTTTTTTGTGTTTAACTAGCATACATACCCGTGCGTTGCAACGGGAGAAAAAATCCAAATGCACCCAATAAACATCAAAACATGTTCAAGACCCCACAAATCCACGTCCGTTCTTTGAAAGTGGGAACATGAGTGAAACGGGGTGGATAGGGGATAGAAGATCGACAGGTAGAAAAACATTCCTCGTTTTCCTATCATTACTAACAAAATGAGCTATAGATAAAATTGTACAGTATTCTAAATAAGTGTATAGCTATAAAGAAAATGATCATATATAGTAGAATCCGTACATTATCTAGCCAACCATTTTGTAATGATATGTTCACAAATTTTAGTTGTATTATTACTGGCTCGTGTATCATTCTCTCCCATAGAAATCATACAACAAAAAGCTTCAGAACGCAAATGGCCAACATACTCTGAATCGGTTCTCATACACACACTCTATAATATAAATTCAGACCATATACTCTCAGCTTCTACGACAAAGAAATTGAAGCAAGGTATGCTGCATTGGTCAGTTCGTCCATGAGAAAATGCAGTTGAAGGCCTCCATCCTAAAAGCCGAGACCACAACCATATCTTGTGGTGGTCGATGTGTAACCGGATGAAGGAGCGCACGCTGAGCAACCACAAGTTGGTGGCTGCCACGTTATCTTCGGCAGATCGTTGGCTGAGGTCGAGAGCCTTGACGGTGTCTGAGCAGAGGGCGAGCGCGCGCGCAGCATATGTATGCAGATCGTTGGCTGAGGTCGAGAGCCTTGAACGTGTCTGAGCAGAGGGTGAGCGCGCGCGCAGCATATGTATGCAGACTCCGCAACAAAATTGAAAAAAAAATCTCAACTTTGTCAGCCCGGCGAAAGGGCCAGGTTAGTTCAAAATGTGCCACTTGCTGGTGTAAAAACATGGAGCTACAGGAAGCTATCTATAACATTGTAATGGGATTAAAATTAGCTAGCTAGTATCGTATGTCTGCAAACTTGTCATCTTAATTATGCAAAAACAAAAATCTAAAGCTAGCTGAGCATAAATGGTTTGGTGCCCCTTGGGTTGTTTTCTTGTCCTAACATAACATGGAGGAGGTACCAAGGGTTCAGCATTGAGCTTTGATTTACCTCCAAGAAAATTAGGACTCCATTTGCCTATTTGATCCTTACCAGTTTATTACTTCCCTATCTGTCAATTCCATGATCTTCCACAATGCTTCCAACCGCTTCATAACTCCTGTCGGTCCCTTGAGGTGGAAATTTTCATGCTGAGATGCAACAAAATTTATATCATGTATTAAGTCATGCAAAAATACCAACCTGCAGTATAGTTTGACATAGATACAAATTACCATCCTTCTCAGTAGCATCTCAAAACACCAAAAGGCATCTGCATCATCCTCGTATAGAACAACAAAAGGGGAAACCAGATCGCTCATACCTACAATCAACTTGTACCATTTAGGCAGTTTAAATAATTAAAGCAAAATGATGCAATGCTCTATTGAAATGCAACCCTTACAGTATCCAGGGGATGGATCAACCCATGCATAAAATGGAAGTATATCTGACAAACCTTCATGGCAGCCGCCGCTTGAACCCCGCAGGTCGCCGCCCACGGAGCCGCTCGTCGCCAGCCCCTTCAGAATCACCAGATCCAGCCACCTCCGCTCCAGTCCTAGTGCCGGGCCTCGCGAGCTCCTCCCCTCGTCCTCCTACATCGACCTGAGCCGCCATGGACGGCCAATGCGTCCACGTTGATTGCCGGCGAACGCGCGCGTCCGATGCATATGGCCCTGCCTCCGCGCCTCCCCTCTTGCTCCTCCTCTCGTCCGCCATGTGCTCGCCGCCGTCGTCCTACTCCCAATCGGATCGGGAGCGCCGCCGCTCAATCTGCAGACCAAAAAGAATATCGAACAGTTTTTTCTTAACTCAAATATAGTTCACACGGGTTAATTTATTGTTTCATGTGCACATATTGATCAAATAAATTCTTCCAATCTAGTTAATTGTACTGCTGGATTTTGGTGGTCATTCTGAATGTACAGATTTGTTGTGAGGATCTCTGAACTAATATGGATATGTTGACGAACTATAACTTAGCACTATATCTGGTTCTTTCTATCAGTTTGATTTTGGTCATCCAAGTGGATATATACAGCAGTCATGCAGCCACAGTCTGCACTATTTGGTTAATGAGAACGGGAGGAGCACAACACTTACCCCATCGCTTATCTCAGCCAGCTTCAGGTCCACCATGGCCACCTACACCGAGCACCATATCACGTCCCGAGCTTAGTTGTCGATTCATCTACACCAACCCAATCACCATAAACAGGGATACAATCAGATCTAATAAGAGATAGCTCCATGACCATGAGAAAAGCTAATCGGGGCAAGGCGGTCGGTGCTGGGCGACCGCAGCGACGGCCATGTAACCGGGACGCGAGGAGGAAGGAATCGGTAGGCGGTGTGATGCCCTCATCCTCTGGCTTGTAGTCCGATCTGTCCCCATCATCCCCGTCCGCTCCTCCGCCGCCTCCACCTCCCTCTCCTACTCCTACTGGCTCCTCTGCCTCCTCCACCTTCCTCTCCTCCTCCTACCAGCTCCGCTGTCTGCACCTCCCTCTCCTCCTCCTACCACCCGTTGCCCGTGGCGGCGCGGAGTGTGCCGAGCAGCCCGTCGCGGTCGGCGGCACGCGCTCGAGACGGCCGGCGCGAGCCCGGAGTGCGGCGGCCTGGGCATCGGCGTCGGCGAATTGCACGCGAGGGACTTGGACGACACGGGGAGGAGGGCGCGGCGGACGATGCGGGCCGGCGGCGGGGAGGCGGCGGATCCAGATGGGGGTGCGAGGCGCGGTCGCTTGACTCGGGGGTGGGTTTTTTTTCATGTGTGTCCACGCGTGGGGCAGAAATCCGAAACGTTGTTTCCACGGGTGGACTGCGGGATCAATTATTAAAAATCACAGGGACGTTTTTGCAAAAACGGCGCGACGGTGAACCCAGAGACTCATGCTTTATTATTAGGCAGAGATTATTGTTTGTGCCAAATAGAACCGTTGGGAAGACTTGGGGAAAGTCTTTTTAATATTGTTGTAAAAAACAGAAACTTTAGCGCTTACGAGTCTTTATTTGTTAGTTTTCCACAATCATCCTTGCGGTACACACCTTTTGAAAGAGACACACATGATTCAGAAATTGTTAGAATACTCTATATGCTTCACTTATATCTTTTGAGTTCTATAGTTTTTGTTCTGGTACTTCACTTATATCTTTTAGGGCACGGTGGTGGATCTGTTTTATAGAAACTATTGTTCTCTCATGCTTCACTTAGATTATTTTGAGAGTCCTACAAAACAGCGTGGTAATTTGCTTTAATTATGTTAGGCACTCAAGATTTATAAAAAAAATCTTATGAGTGTGTTGAATACTATGAGAAGTTTGATACTTGATAATTGTTCTGAGATATGGAGATGGTGATATTAGAGTCGTGCTAGTTGAGTAGTTATGAATTTGAGAAATGCTTGTGTTGAAGTTGGTGATTCCCGTAGCATGCATGTATGGTGAACCGTTATGTGAAGAAGTTGGAGCATGAATTATTTATTGATTGTCTTCCTTATGAGTGGCGGTCGGGGACAAGCGATGGTCTTTTTCTACCAATCTATCCCCCTAGGAGCATGCGCGTAGTACTTTGCTTCGATAACTAATAGATTTTTACAATAAGTATGTGAGTTCTTTATGACTAATGTTGAGTCCATGGATTATACGCACTCTCACCCTTCCACCATCGCTAGCCTCTCTAATATCGCGCACCTTTCGCCGATATCATACACCCACCATATACCTTTCTCAAAATAGCCACCATACCTACCTATCATGGCATTTTCATAGCCATTCTGAGATATATTGCCATGCAACTTTCCACCGTTCCATTTACTATGACACGCTCCATCATTGTCATATTACTTTGCATGATCATGTAGTTGACATTTCAGTTGTGGCAAAGCCACCGTTCATAATTCTTTCGTACAAGTCACTCATGCATCATTGCTATCCTGGTATACCGCCGGAAGCATTCATATAGAGTCATACTTTGTTCTAGTATCGAGTTGTAATCATTGAGTTGTAAATAAATAGAAGTGTGATGATCATCATTCATAGAATATTGTCCCAAAAGAAAAAAATATAAAAAAGAGAAAGGCCAAATAAAAAAAGGAAGGCCCAAAAAATATATAAAGGGACAATACTACTATCCTTTTTCCACACTTGTGCTTCAAAGTAGCACCATGATCTTCATGATAGAGAGTCTCCTATGTTATCACTTTCATATACAAGTGGGAATTTTTCATTATAGAACTTGGCTTGTATATTCCAATAATGGGCTTCCTCAAAATGCCCTAGGTCTTCGTGAGCAAGCAAGTAAGATGCACACCCACTTAGTTCTTTTTGTTGAGCTTTCATATACTTATAGCTCTAGCGCATCCATTGCATGGCAATCCCTACTCACTCACATTGATATCTATTAATGGGCATCTCCATAGCCCGTTGATACGCCTAGTTGATGTGAGACTATCTTCTCCCTTTTTGTATTCTCCACAACCACCATTCTATTCCACATATAGTGCTATGTCCATGGCTCGCGCTCATGTATTGCGTGAAGATTGAAAAGGTTTGAGAACACCAAAAGTATGAAACAATTGCTTGGATTGTCATTGGGGTTGTGCATGATTTAAATACTTTTTGTGGTGAAGATGGAGCATAGCCAGACTATATGATTTTGTAGGGATAACTTTCTTTGGCCATGTTATTTTGAAGAGACATAATTGCTTAGTTAGTATGCTTGAAGTATTATTATTTCTATGTCAATATTGAACTTTTGTCTTGAACCTTTCGGATCTGAATATTCATACCACAATTAAGAGAATTACATTGAAATTATGCCAAGTAGCATTCCACATCAAAAATTCTGTTTTTATAATTTACCTACTCGAGGACGAGCAGGAATTAAGCTTGGGGATGTATGATACGTCTCCAACGTATCTATAATTTTTGATTGTTCCATACTATATTATATCCTATTTTGGACATTATTGGGCTTTATTATACACTTTTATATTATTTTTGGGACTAACCATTTAACCGGAGGCCCAACCCAGAATTGTTGTTTTTTTTGCCTATTTCAGAGTTTCGCAGAAAAAGAATATCAAACGGAGTCCAAACGGGATGAAACCTTCGGGAACGTGATTTTCGGAACGGACATGATCCAGAGGACTTGGACCCTACGTCAAGAAAGCAACTAGGAGGGCACGAGGTAGGGGGGCGCGCCTACCCCCCCCCCCCCTAGGCGCACCCTCCACCCTCGTGGGGCCCATGTTGCTCTACCGACGTACTTCTTCCTCCTATATATACCTACATACCCCCAAACTACCAGATACAGAGCCAAAACCCTAATTCCACCACCATAACTTTCTGTATCTGTGAGATCCCATCTTGGGGCCTTTTCCGGAGCTCCGCCGGAGGGGGCATCGATCACGGAGGGCTTCTACATCAACACCATAGCCTTTCCGATGAAGTGTGAGTAGTTACTTCACACCTTCGGGTCCATAGTTATTAGCTAGATGGCTTCTTCTCTCTTTTTGGATCTCAATACAAAGTTCTCCCCCTCTCTTGTGGAGATCTATTCGATGTAATCTTCTTTTGTGGTGTGTTTATTGAGACCGATGAATTGTGGGTTTATGATCAAGTTTACCTATGAACAATATTTGAATCTTCTCTGAATTCTTTTATGTATGATTGGTTATCTTTGCAACTCTCTTCGAATTATCAGTTTGGTTTGGCCTACTAGATTGATCTTTCTTGCAATGGGGGAAATGCTTAGCTTTGGGTTCAGTCTTGCGGTGTCCTTTCCTAGTGACAGCAGGGGCAGCAAGGCACGTATTGTATTGTTGCCATCGAGGATAACAAGATGGAGTTTATTTCATATTGCATGAGTTTATCCCTCTACATCATGTCATCTTGCTTAAAGCATTAATATGTTCTTTTGAACTTAATACTCTAGATGCATGCTGGATAGCGGTCGATGTTTGGAGTAATAGTAGTAGATGCAGGCAGGAGTCGGTCTACTTGTCTCGGACGTGATGCCTATATACATGATCATACCTAGATATTCTCATAACTATGCTCAATTCTGTCAATTTCTCAACAGTAATTTGTTTACCCACCGTAATACTTATGCTCTCGAGAGAAGCCACTGGTGAAACCTATGGCCCCCGGGTCTATTTTCCATCATATTAATCTTCCATCAACAAGCTATTTCCTTTTCAGTTTATTTTGCTTTCTTTACTTTGCATATTTATCATAAAAATACCAAAAATATTATCTGATAATATCTATTAGATCTCACTTTCGTAAGTGATCGTGAAGGGATTGACAACCCCTTTATTGCGTTGGTTGCGAGGATTTTATTTGTTTGTGTAGGTGCGAGGGACTCGCACGTGGCCTCCTACTGGATTGATACCTTGGTTCTCAAAAACTGAGGGAAATACTTACGCTACTTTGCTGCATCACCCTTTCCTCTTCAAGGGAAAACCAACGCGGTGCTCAAGAGGTAGCAACCGTATGAACTATGGTTTGGAAAGAAACCAAAGCTGTCATTTCTTAAAGTTTGGGGCTGCGATGCTTATGTGAAAAAGTTTCAAACTGATAAGCTCGAACCCAAATCGGAGTAGTGCGTCTTCATAGGATACCCAAAAGAAACTATTGGGTACAACTTCTATCACAGATTCGAAGGCAAGACATTCGTTGCTAAGAATGGATCCTTTCTAGAGAATGAGTTTCTCTCGAAAGAAGTGAGTGGGAGGAAAGTAGAACTTGATGAGGTAACTGTACTTGTGATGTCTACTACACAACCTTCTTCTTGTAGACGTTGTTGGGCCTTCAAGTTCAGAGGTTTGTAGGACAGTAGCAAATTTCTCTCAAGTGGATGACCTAAGGTTTATCAATCCGTAGGAGGCGTAGGATGAAGATGGTCTCTCTCAAGCAACCCTGCAACCAAATAACAAAGAGTCTCTTGTGTCCCCAACACACCCAATACAATGGTAAATTATATAGGTGCACTAGTTCGGCGAAGAGATGGTGATACAAGTGGTATATGTATGGTAGATAAAGGTTTTTGTAATCTGAAAATATAAAACAGCAAGGTAACTAATGATGAAAGTGAGCACAAACGGTATTGCAATGCGTTGAAACAAGGCCTAGGGTTCATACTTTCACTAGTGCAAGTTCCCTCAACAATAATAACATAATTGGATCACATAACTATCCCTCAACATGCAACAAAGAGTCACTCCAAAGTCACTAATAGCGGAGAACGAACGAAGAGATTATGGTAGGGTACGAAACCACCTCAAAGTTATTCTTTCCAATCAATCCGTTGGGCTATTCCTATAAGTGTCACAAACAGCCCTAGAGTTCGTACTAGAATAACACTTTAAGACACAAATCATCCAAAACCCTAATGTCACCTAGATACTCCAATGTCACCTCAAGTATACGTGGGTATGATTATACGATATGCATCACACAATCTCAGATTCATCTATTCAACCAACACAAAGAACTTCAAAGAGTGCCCCAAAGTTTCTACTGGAGAGTCAAGACGAAAACGTGTGCCAACCCCTATGCATAGGTTCATGGGCGGAACCCGCAAGTTGTTCACCTAAACATACATCAAGTGGATCATTAGAATACCCCATTGTCACCACGGGTATCCCACGCAAGACATACATCAAGTGTTCTCAAATCCTTAAAGACTCAATCCGATAAGATAACTTCAAAGGGAAAACTCAATCCATTAAAAGAGAGTAGAGGGGGAGAAACATCATAGGATCCAAATATAATAGCAAAGCTCGCGAAATATCAAGATCGTACCACCTCAAGAACATGAGAGAGAGAGATCAAACACATAGCTACTGGTACATACCCTCAGCCCCGAGGAAGAACTACTCCCTCCTCGTCATGGGGAGCACCGGGATGATGAAGATGGCCACCAGAGAGGGATTCCCCCCTCCGGCAGGGTGCCGGAACGGGTCTAGATCGGTTTTCGGTGGCTACGGAGGCTTCTGGCGGCGGAACTCCTGATCTATTGTCCTCCCTGATAGTTTTAGTGTATATGGATATATATAGGCGGAAGAAATACATCAGGGGAGCCACGAGGGGCCCACGAGGGTGGAGGGCGCGCCCAGGGGGGTGGGTGCGCCCCCACCCTCATGGGCAGCCCGGGACTCTCCTGGTCCAACTCCGATACTCCGTGGGCTTCTTCTGGTCGAAAAATAAGTTCCGTGAAGTTTCAGGTCAATTGGACTCCATTTGATTTTCCTTTTATGCGATACTCTAAAACAAGGAAAAAACAGAAACTGGCACTGGGCTCTAGGTTAATAGGTTAGTCCCAAAAATCATATAAAATAGCATATAAATGCATATAAAACATTCAAGGTTGATAATATAATAGCATGGAACAATCAAAAATTATAGATACGTTGGAGAAGTATCAGCATCCCCAAGCTTAATTCATGCTCGTCCTCGAGTAGGTAAATGATAAAAACAGAATTTTTGATGTGGAATGCTACCTAACATATTTATCCATGTAGTTCTCTTTATTATGGCAAGAATATTCAGATCCATAAGATTCAAGACAAAAGTTTTAATGTTGACATAAAAATAATAATACTTCAAGCATACTAACCAAGTAATCATGTCTTCTCAAAATAACATGGCCAAAGAAAGCTATCCCTACAAAATCATATAGTCTGGCTATGCTCCATCTTCACCACACAACGTATTTAAATCATGCACAACCCTGATGACAAGCCAAGCAATTCTTTCATACTTTTGATGTTCTCAAACTTTTTCAATCTTCACGCAATACATGAGCGTGAGCCATGGACATAGCACTATAGGTGGAATAAAATGGTGGTTGATGGAGAAGACAAAAAGGAGAAGATAGTCTCACATCAACTAGGCGTATCAACGGGCAATGGAGATGCCCATCAACAGATATCAATGTGAGTGAGTAGGGATTTCCATGCAATGGATGCACTAGAGTTATAAGTGTATGAAAGCTCAAAAAGAAACTAAGTGGGTGTGCATCCAACTTGCTTGCTCACGAAGACCTAAGGCATTTTGAGGAAGCCCATCATTGGAATATACAAGCTAAGTTCTATAATGAAAGATTCCTACTAGTATATGAAAGTAACAACATAGGAGACTCACTATCATAAAGATCATGGTGCTACTTTGAAGCACAAGTGTGGTAAAAGGATAGTAGCATTGCCCCTTCTCTCTATTTCTCTCAGTTTTTTTTATTTTTTTTGTTTGGGCCTGGCCTCTTTTTTTAGCTTCTTTGGCCTCTTTTTTTTTGTTCGGAGTCTCATCCCGACTTGTGGGGGAATCATAGTCTCCATCATCCTTTCCTCACTGGGACAATGCTCTAATAATGATGATCATCACACTTTTATTACTTACAACTCAAGAATTACAACTCAATTCTTAGAACAAAATATGACTCTATATGAATGCCTCCGGCGGTGTACCGGGATGTGCAATGACTCATGAGTGACATGTATGAAAGAATTATGAACAGTGGCTTTGCCACAAATACAATGTCAACTACATGATCATGCATAGCAATATGACAATGATGGAGTGTGTCATAATAAACAGAACGGTGGAAAGTTGCATGGCAATATATCTCGGAATGGCTATGGAAATGCCATAATAGGTAGATATGGTGGCTGTTTTGAGGAAGATATATGGTGGGTTTATGATACCGGCGAAAGTTGCACGATACTAGAGAGGCTAGCAATGGTGGAAGGGTGAGAGTGCGTATAATCCATGGACTCAACATTAGTTATAAAGAACTCACATACTTATTGCAAAAATCTATTAGTTATTGAAACAAAGTACTACGCGCATGCTCCTAGGGGGATAGATTGGTAGGAAAAGACCATCGCTCGTCCCCGACCGCCACTCATAAGGAAGACAATCAATAAATAAATCATGCTCCGACTTCGTCACATAACGGTTCACCATACGTGCATACTACGGGAATCACAAACCTCAACACAAGTATTTCTCAAATTCACAACTACTCAACTAGCATGACTCTAATATCACCATCTCCATATCTTAAAACAATTATCAAGTATCAAACTTCTCTTAGTATTCAATGCACTTCATATGAAAGTTTTTATTATATCCCTCTTGGATGCCCATCATATTAGGACTAAATTCATAACCAAAGCAAATTACCATGATGTTTAGGACTCTCAAAATGATATAAGTGAAGCACGAGAGTTCATCTATTTCTTCAAAATAAAACCACCACCGTGCTCTAAAAAGATATAAGTGAAGCACTAAAGCAAATGACAAACTACTCTGAAAGATATAAGTGAAGATCAATGAGTAGTCGAATAATTATGCAACTATGTGAAGACTCTCTAACATTTAAGAATTTCAGATCTTGGTATTTTATTCAAGAAGCAAGCAAATCCTAACAAAATAAATTGACGCTCCAAGCAAAACACATATCATGTGGTAAATAAAAATATAGCTCCAAGTAAAGTTACCGATGAACGAAGACGAAAGAGGGGATGCCTTCCGGGGCATCCCCAAGCTTAGGCTCTTGGTTGTCCTTGAATATTACCTTGGGGTGCCATGGGCATCCCCAATCTTAGGCTCTTGCCACTCCTTATTCCATAGTCCATAGAATCTTTACCCAAAACTTGAAAACTTCACAACACAAAACTTAAAGTAGGAAACTCGTGAGCTCCGTTAGCGAAAGAAAACAAAACACCACTTCAAGGTACTGTAATGAAATCATTCTTTATTTATATTGGTGTTAAACCTAATGTATTCCAACTTCTCTATGGTTTATAAACTCTTTTACTAGCCAAAGATTCATCAAAATAAGTAAACAACACATGAAAAACAGAATCTGTCAAAAACAGAACAGTCTGTAGTAATCTGTAACTAACGCAAACTTCTGGAACCTCAAAAATTCTAAAATAAATTTCTGGACGTGAGGAATTTATATATTAATCATCTGCAAAAGAATTAACTAAATAGCACTCTCCAATAAAAAATGGCAGGAAATCTCGTGAGCGCTAAAGTTTCTATTTTTTACAGCATGATCAACAAGACTTTCCCCAAGTCTTCCCAACGGTTCTACTTGGCACAAACACTAATTAAAACATAAAAACTCAATAATAACAGAGGCTAGATAAATTATTTATTATAAACAGGAACAAAAAGCAAGGAACAAAAATAAAGTTGGGTTGCCTCCCAACAAGCGCTATCGTTTCACGCCCCTAGCTAGGCATGATGATTTCAATGATGCTCACATAAAAGATAAGAATTGTAACATAAAGAGGGCATCATGAAGAATATGACTAGCACATTTAAGCCTAAATCACTTCCTATGCGTAGGGATTTTGTGAGCAAACAACTTATGGGAACAAAAATCAATTTGCATATTAAAGTAAAACAAGCATAACTTTGAAACTTTAAGCACATAGAGAGGAAACTTGATATTATTGTAATTCCTACAAGCACATGTTCCTCCCTTATAGTAATTTTCAGTAGCATCATGAATGAATTCAACAATATAACCAGCACCTAAAGCATTCTTTTCATGATCTACAAGCATGCAAAATTTTCTACTCTCCACATAAGCAAAATTCTTCTCATGAATAATAGTGGGAGCAAACTCAACAAAATAATTATAATGTGAGGCATAATCCAATTGAAAACTAAAATCATGATGACATGTTTCATGGATATCATTATTCTTTATAGCATACAAGTCATCACAATAATCATCATAGATAGCAACTTTGTTCTCATAATCAATTGGAACCTCTTCCGGAATAGTGGAATCATTACTAAATAAAGTCATGACCTCTCCGAAACCACTTTCATCAACATAATCATCATAAATAGGAGGCATGCTATCATCATAATAGATTTGCTCATAAAAACTTGGGGGGCAAAAAATATCATCTTCATCAAACATAGCATCCCCAAGCTTGTGGCTTTGCATATCATTAGCATCATGGATATTCAAAGAATTCATACTAACAACATTGCAATCGTGCTCATCATTCAAATATATAGTGCCAAACATTCTAATGCATTCTTCTTCTAGTAATTGAGCACAATTTTCCTTTCCATCATTCTCACGAAAGATATTAAAAATATGAAGCGTATGAGGCAAACTCAATTCCATTTTTTTGTAGTTTTATTTTATAAACTAAACTAGTGCTAAAACAAGAAACAAAATATTCGATTGCAAGATCTAAAGATATGCCTTCAAGCACTCACCTCCCCGGCAACGGCGCCAGAAAAGAGCTTGATGTCTACTACACAACCTTATTGTAGACGTTGTTGGGCCTCCAAGTGCAGAGGTTTGTAGGACAGTAGCAAATTTCCCTCAAGTAGATGACCTAAGGTTTATCAATCCGTAGGGGGCGTAGGATGAAGAGGGTCTCTCTCAAGCAACCCTACAACCAAATAACAAAGAGTCTCTTGTGTCCCCAACACACCCAATACAATGGTAAATTGTATAGGTGCACTAGTTCGGCGAAGAGATGGTGATACAAGTGGTATATGGATGGTAGATAAAGATTTTTGTAATCTGAAAATATAAAAACAGCAAGGTAACTAATGATAAAAGTGAGCACAAACGGTATTGCAATGCGTTGAAACAAGGCCTAGGGTTCATACTTTCACTTGTGCAAGTTCCCTCAACAATAATAACATAATTGGATCACATAACTATCACTCAATATGCAACAAAGAGTCACTCCAAAGTCACTAATAGAGGAGAACGAACGAAGAGATTATGGTAGGATATGAAACCACCTCAAAGTTATTCTTTCTAGTTAATCCATTGGGCTATTCCTATAAGTGTCACAAACAGCCCTAGAGTTCGTACTAGAATAACACCTTAAGACACAAATCAACCAAAACCCTAATGTCACCTAGATACTCCAATGTCACCTCAAGTATCCGTGGGTATGATTATACGATATGCATCACACAATCTCAGATTCATCTATTCAACCAACACAAAGAACTTCAAAGAGTGCCCCGAAGTTTCTACGGGAGAGTCAAGAAGAAAACGTGTGCCAACCCCTATGCATAGTTTCATGGGTGGAACCCGCAAGTTGATCACCAAAACATACATCAAGTGGATCAATAGAATACCCCATTGTCACCACGGGTATCCCATGTAAGACATACATCAAGTGTTCTCAAATCCTTAAAGACTCAATCCGATAAGATAACTTCAAAGGGAAAACTCAATACATTACAAGAGAGTAGAGGGGGAGAAACATCATAGGATCCAAATATAATAGCAAAGCTCGCGATACATCAAGATCGTACCACCTCAAGAACACGAGAGAGAGAGATCAAACACATAACTACCGGTACATACCCTCAGCCCCGAGGGAGAACTACTCCCTCCTCGTCATGGAGAGCACCGGTATGATGAAGATGGCCACCAGAGAGGGATTCCCCCCTCCGGCAGGGCCCTGAAACGGGTCTAGATTGGTTTTCGGTGGCTACGGAGGCTTCTGGCAGCGGAACTCCCGATCTATTATCCTCCCTGATAGTTTCAGGGTATATGGATATCTATAGGTGGAAGAAATACATCAGGGGAGCCATGAGGGGCCCACGAGGGTGGAGGGCGTGCTCCCCACCCTCGTGGGCAACCCGGGACTCTCCTGGTCCAACTTCGATACTCCGTGGGCTTCTTCTGGTCCAAAAATAAGTTCCGTGAAGTTTCAGGTTAATTGGACTCCATTTGATTTCCTTTTCTGCGATACTCTAAAACAAGGAAAAACAGAAACTGGCACTGGGCTCTAGGTTAATAGGTTAGTCCCAAAAATCATATAAAATAGCATATAAATTCATATAAAACATCCAGGGTTGATAATATAATAGCATGGAACAATCAAAAATTATAGATACGTTGGAGAAGTATCAACCTGCTTCCTTATTGGAAAGTAGTTCATCACAGAAATCTGTTCATGTGACTCCAACACCAATTAGTGAGGAAGCTAATGATGAAGATCATGTAACTTTAGATCAAGTTACTACTGAACCTCGTAGGTCAACCAGAGTAAGATCAGCACGAGAGTGGTACGGTAATCCTGTTCTGGAAGTCATGTTACTTGACCATGACGAACGTACGAACTACGAGGAAGCGATGATGAGCCCATATTCCGCAAAATGGCTTGAGGCCATGAAATCTGAGATGGGATCCATGGATGAGAACAAAGTGTGGACTTTGGTTGACTTGCCCTATGATCGGCAAGCCATCGAGAATAAATGGATCTTCAAGAAGAAGACTGATACTGACGGTAATGTTACTGTCTACAAAGCTCGAGTTGTTGCAAAAGGTTTTCGACAAGTTCAAGGAGTTGACTACGATGAGACCTTCTCACCTGTAGCGATGCTTAAGTCCGTCCGAATCATGTTAGCAATCGCCGCATTTTATGATTATGAAATTTGGCAAATGGATGTAAAGACTGCATTCCCAAATGGATTTCTTAAAGAAGAGTTGTATATGATGCAACCAGAAGGTTTTGTCGATCCTAAAGGTGCTAACAAGGTAAGAAAGCTCCAGCGATCCATCTATGGACTGGTGCAAGCATCTCGGAGTTGGAATATATGCTTTGATAAAGTGATCAAAGCATATGGTTTTATACAGACTTGCGGTGAAGCCTGTATTTACAATAAAGTGAGTGGGAGCACTACAGCATCTTTGATAAGTATATGTGAATGACATATTGTTGATCGGAAATAATGTAGAATTTTCTGGAAAGCATAAAGGAGTGTTTGAAAAGAGTTTTTCAAAGAAAGACCTCGATGAAGCTGCTTACATATTGAACATCAAGATCTATAAAGATACATCAAGACACTTGATATATTTTCAATGAGTACATACCTTGACAAGATTTTGAAGTAGTTCAAAATAGAACAGTCAAAGAAGGAGTTCTTGCCTGTGTTGCAAGGTGTGAAGTTGAGTAAAGACTCAAAACTCGACCACGGTAGAAAATAGAAAGAGAATGAAAAATCATTCCCTATGCCTCGGTCATAGGTTCTATAAAATATGATATGTTGTGTACCAGACCTAATGTGTACCTCACCATAAGATTGGCAAGAGGGTACAATAGTGATCCAGGAGTGGATAACTGGACAGCGGTCAAAATTATCCTTAGAGGACTAAGGAAATATTTCTTGATTATGGAGGTTATAAAAGAGTTCATCGTAAAGAGTTACGTCGATGCAAGCTTTTTACATAGATCTAGATGACTCTAAGTCTTGATCTGGATACATATTGAAAGTGGGAGCAATTAGCTAGAGTAGCTCCGAGTAGAACATTGTAGACATAGGAATTTGCGAAATACATATGGATCTGAATGTTGCAGACCCGTAGACTAAACTTCTCTCACAAGAAAAACATGATCACTCTTTGGGTGTTAATCACATAGCGATCTGAACTAGATTATTGACTCCAGTAAACCCTTTGGGTATTAGTCACATGGAGATGTGAACTGATCACATAAAGATGTGAACTAGATTGTTGACTCTAGTGCAAGTGGGAGACTGAAGGAAATATGCCCTAGAGGCAATAATAAATATTTATTTCCTTATATCATGATAAATGTTTATTATTCATGCTAGAATTGTATTAACCAGAAACTTAGTACATGTGTGAATACATAGACAAACAGAGTGTCACTAGTATGCCTCTACTTGACTAGCTCGTTGAATCAAAGATGGTTAAGTTTCCTAGCCATAGACATGAGTTGTCATTTGATTAACGGGATCACATCATTAGAGAATGATGTGATTGACTTGACCCATTCCGTTAGCTTAGCACGATGATCGTTTAGTTTGTTGCTACTGCTTTCTTCATGACTTATACATGTTCCTCTGACTATGAGATTATGCAACTCCCGAATAATGGAGGAACACTTTGTGTGCTACCAAACGTCACAACATAACTGGGTGATTATAAAGGTGCTCTACATGTGTCTCTGATGGTAATTTTTGAGTTGGCATAGATCGAGATTAGGATTTGTCACTCCGATTGTCGGAGAGGTATCTCTGGGCCCTCTTGGTAATGCACATCACAATAAGCCTTGCAAGCAATGTAGCTAATGAGTTAGTTACGAGATGTAGCATTATGGAGCAAGTAAAGAGACTTGCATGTAACGAGATTGACCTAGGTATTGAGATACCGACAATCGAATCTCGGGCAAGTAACATACCGATGACAAAGGGAACAACGTATGTTGTTATGCGGCTTGACCGACAAAGATCTTCGTAGAATATGTAAGAGCCAATATGAGCATCCAGGTTCCGCTATTGGTTATTGACCAGAGACAAGTCTCGGTCATGTCTACATAGTTCTTGAACCCGTAGGGTCCGCACGCTTAACGTTCGGTGACGATCGCTATTGTGATTTTATGTGTTTTGATGTACCAAAGGTTGTTCGGAGTCCCGGATGAGATCGGGGACATGACGAGGAGTCTCGAAATGTTCGAGACATAAAGATCAATATATTGGAAGGCTATATTCGGACATCAGAAAGGTTCTGAGTGGTTCGGGCATTTATCGGAGTACCGAAGAGTTACGGGAATTCACCGGGGAGTATATGGGCCTTATTGGGCTTTAGGGGAGAGAGAGAGGGGCTGCCTAGGGCAGGCCGCGCGGCCCCCCAAGGCCTAGTCCGAATTGGACTAGGGGGAGGGGCAGCGCCCCCTCCTTCCTTCTCTTCTCTCTTCCCCTTCCTTTTCTCCTACTCCTACTATTTGGAAGGGGGGAATCCTACTCCCGGTGGGAGTAGGACTCCCCAGGGCGCGCCATAGTAGAGGGCCGGCCGGGAGAGGGGGAGGGGGCACCCCATCGACACACAAGTTGATCATTGACCCTTAGCCGTGTGCGGTGCCCCCCTCCACCATAATCCACCTCGGTCATATCATCGTAGTGCATAGGCGAAGCCCTGCGACGGTAGCATCATCATCACCGTCATCACGCCGTCGTGCTGACGGAACTCTCCCTCGAAGCTCTGCTGGATCGGAGTTCGTGGGACGTCACCGAGCTGAACGTGTGCTGAACTCGGAGGTGCCGTACTTTCGGTACTTGGATCGGTCAGATCATGAAGATGTACGACTACATCAACCGCGTTCTTATAACGCTTTTGCTTACGGTCTACGAGGGTACGTGGACAACACTCTTGCCTTCTCGTTGCTATGCATCACCATGATCTTGCATGTGCGTAGGAATTTTTTGAAATTACTGTGTTCCCCAACACCCCCCTTCCCCGGCCGTATATAAAGGAGAGGAGGAGGGGAGAGGGATAGCCCTCTATTGCGCGCCCTGGAGGAGTCCTACTCCCTCCGGGAGTAGGATCCCCCCTTCCCTAGTTGGACTAGGAGAGAAGGAAGGGGGAGAAAGGGAGGAAGGAAAGGGGGGCGCCGCCCCCCTTCCTAGTCCAATTCGGAACAGAGGGGGAGGGGCGCGCGGCCTGCCCTGGCTGCCTCTCTCTCTGTCTCCACTAAAGCCCATTAGGGCCCATATACCCAGTACTCCAGCATATGCCCGAACTCACTCAGAACATTTCCGATGTCCAAACATAGGCTTCCAATATGTTGATCTTTATGTCTCGACCATTTCGAGACTCCTTGTCATGCCCGCGATCACATCTGGAACTCCGAACAACCTTCGGTTCATCAAAACACATAAACTCATAATACTGATCGTCACCGAGCGTTAAGCGTGCGGACCCTACGGGTTCGAGAACTATGTAGACATGACCGAGACATGTCTCCAGTCAATAACCAATAGCGGAACCTGGATGTTCATATTAGCTCCCACATATTCTATGAAGATCTTTATTGGTCAAACCGCATAACGGTATACGTTGTTCACTTTGTCATCGGTATGTTACTTGCCCGAGATTCGATCGTCGGTATCTCAATACCTAGTTCAATCTTGTTACCGGCAAGTCTCTTTACTCATTCCGTAATGCTACATCCCGTAACTAACTCATTAGCTACATTGCTTGCAAGGCTCATATTGATGTGCATTACCGAGAGGGCCCAGAGATACCTCTCCGACAATCAGAGTGACAAATCCTAATCTCGATCTATGCCAACTCAACAAACACCATCGGAGACACCTGTAGAGCACCTTTATAATCACCCAGTTATGTTGTGACATTTGGTAGCACACAAAGTGTTCCTCCGATATTCGGGAGTTGCATGATCTCATAGTCATAGGAACATGTATAAGTTATGGAGAAAGCAATAGCAACAAACTAAACGATCATCGTGCTAAGCTAACGGATGGGTCAAGTCAATCACATCATTCTCTAATGATGTGATCCCGTTAATCAAATGACAACTCATGTCTATGGTTAGGAAACATAACCATCATTGATTCAATGAGCTAGTCAAGTAGAGGCAAACTAGCGACAGTCTGTTTGTCTATGTATTCACACATGTACTAAGTTTCCAGTTAATACAATTCTAGCATGAATAATAAACATTTATCATGACATAAGGAAATATAAATAACAACTTTATTATATGTAGGAACCAATATGAGCATCTAGGTTCCGCTATTGGTTATTGACCGGAGATGAGTCTCGGTCATGTCTACATAGTTCTCGAACCCGTAGGGTCCGCGCTTAATGTTCAATGACGATCGGTATTATGAGTTTATGTGTTTTGATGTACCGAAGGTAGTTCAGAGTCCCGGATGTGATCATAGACATGGCGACACTACAAAAAAAAGACACATCCGTGACATTTTGGGTCGAACGAATTTTTTTCTGTCATACTTATGACACTTCTATGATGATAATTATGACAAAACCCGGTATCATCATAGATGTGGTGGGGTCCTACTTCTATGACAAAAAATCATGACAGAAAATGGGCTTTTCGTCCTGGGCGGGCCGGAGACGCAGCTGCATGACATTCTTTGGGCCGTCCATGACGGAAAAAACCGTGGTAGAAGCGAGGGCGCAGAAAATATCAGGGAGTCCCCGGTTATGGTGGGTGGTCGGGGGCTGAGCGATGCGCGTTTCTCTCGTACGTACGCGTGTGTGTGCGAGGCGTTGGGCTCTAACTGAACCCGAGCGAGGCGTTGGGCTCTAACTGAACCTGAGCGATTGCACTGTAGGCTACGCGTTACTGAACCTGAGCGATCGATCGATGGCTGTGAACTAAACCCGATTGAGCGATTCCTTCGCTACTGCTGCTAACTGAAGCCGATCGATGCTGCCTCTGGACGAACTGTGAGCATTGCGGGGGGGGGGGGGCGGGGGGGGGGGGGGGGCTGGATGAACAGTTCCCGATGGGGGTGGATTAATAGGACCCCGTGGTGTTGCCTCTGGATGAACAGTACCCCGATCGATCGATCCGATTAGGGCTGGATGAATAGGACCCCGTGGAGGGCTGGATGAACAGGACCACCCCGTGGAGGGCAGGATGAACAGTAGACGGTGGAGGGCAGGATGAACAGTAGCCCGTGGAGGGGTGGTTGAACAGGAGCCCGTGGAGAGGGCTGGTTGAACAGTAGCCGATGGAGTAGCGCGCGGTGGAGGCTGGATGAACAAGAGCCCGTGGATGAACAGTCGCAGGTGGAGGCTGGAGGAGGTCGACGGTGGATGAACAATAGCCCGTGGAGGCTGGAGGGGGTCGACGGTGGAGATGAACAGTATCCCGTGGAGTCCCGTTTTGCGGTACGCCACACCCCTCCCGATCAACAGGACCCCCGTTTCGACCGTAGGAGGTCTGTTACCTCCGTTTTGCGGTACGCCAGACCCCTCCCAATGAACAGGATCCCGTTTCGAACGTGGCCGGTCGAACACAAGGTCATTTCCTCTGTTCTGCGACACGCCAGGCCTCGTTTCCATTGGCTGTTCTGTCCAAGCCCTCCCGATGAACACGACGACACATTTCGTTCCGACCCAGCCGGTTGGCTCCCCATGAACACGACGACAACGCTGTTTCTCCGTTCCGACCCAGCCATGTACACGAGCCCTGACCGTACGTATGCGCGAGTAGGCGTTCGAGACCCTGCCCGTATGTACGTATGTGGCCGTATTTTCTTTCTTGCACGCTGGCCACTGTACATATGTGTACATGCTACGTGGGTGCCTCTACTACGACATGTGTGCGCCTCTACATCGACTAGTATGTACGTACACGTTCGCGACCAGAATGACAACGCTACGTATGCTTCGACCAAGTGGGTCCCGACTGTCAGGCACTTCCTTGCGTGCGAAGATGTAGCTGGTGGGTCCCAGCAGTTAGGGGGGTGAATCGTTTTTTTTCGGACGCACTTCCTTGTGTGCGAAGATGTAGTTGGTGGGTCCCAGCGGTCAGGGGGAAACGTTTTTTCGTAAAATACGGTGGCCCGTCCGGTGGGTCCTCATTGTCAGGTCGAGGAATAATTATTTTGCACGGAATAAGGATGCACTTCCTTGCTGCGACCGTGGACCCAGCTGTCAGCCTCTCCACGTATAGTCCATGTTCGATGGAAGACGTTCCTTGACCATGTTGACAACGCCGCGCCGAGAGCACCAGGGCGGTGGACGACGGCGAGGCCTAGGAAGGGGATGACGCGGAGCCGGGGAAGACGCGGTAGTGGATGCCCATGCGTAGATGAGTATGAGGGTTCACTGGTTCGCTGTGGTGTGAGGCTGCCGTCGCCGCAGAATAACAGGGGGTGTGGGTCAGTAGAGGGATGGCCTGGCCAGCAGTGGGGGTAGTAGGGGGCGGCGAGGCCTCTGCCGCGTCGCAGCCAGCCACGGGAGGCAGGAGCACGAGGCACGACCGGCACTGGTTTGGGCGGTTGGAGCAAGAAGACCAGAGGTTGAAGAAGCACTACGGCCGTTGGATGGACATCATATGGTGAGTGGAGCTAGAATCGTGCATATTGACTAAGTTGACAAAGCCCTCCGTCCCCATCAATTTAGTAGGCCCACAAGTCAGCCTGCCACTATACTGGGTCCCAGCTAGCAGGGGAGTATTCAATTTTTTGGGCGTAATAAGGAGGCACTTCCTTGCGTGCGAAGATATAGCTGGTGGGTCCATGCTGTCAACGGTGGTAACATTTTTTTTGCGAAATACAGAGGCCCTTTCGGTGGGTCCCAGATGTCAGGTGGAGGAATCATTATTTTGCGCGTAATAAGGAGGCATTTCCTTGCGTGCGGTCGTGGACCTAGCTGTCAGCCTCTCCACGTACAGTCCACTTCAGATGCATGTCGGTCGTTGACCATGCTGACCAGGCCGCGCCGAGAGCACCAGGGTGGTGGATGATGGCGAGGCCTAGGAAGGGAGCGACACAGAGGCAGGGAAGACTCGGCAGTTGTTTCCCACGCGAAGGGTGTATGACTGTATGAGGGTTTACGGGTTCGTCTGCTGTCGCCGGAGAATAACAGCAGGTGTGGGTGAGTAGAGGGATGGCTAGGTCAGTGATGGGAGTACGGTGGGGCGGTGAGGCCTGCGTGGCAGCACAGCCGGCCGCGGGGAGGAGGGAGCAGGCAGTCTCGCCGATGCTTGTTTGAGCGGTTGGAGCAGGAAGAGCAGAGATTGAAGAAGCACGACGGCCGTTGGATAGAAATCCAACAGTCACTCCTTGTGCGTCAACCTTTTTTTTAGGAAAGCCTCAAATCTGTGGAAAATAGTATACAACCCATCTGCCATTATTTCTAATAATTTACAGCCCATTTGCTATTTCTTAAGGTTATTTTGGAGCCCATATTCTTTTTGTTAGCATTGCAGCCCATATTGTGGCCACAGTTAATAAATTATACGAAATTTTGCATATTTCGGTGCGGTCTGAACTGTTTTTAATCCCGAAATTTTGAGTCACATTCAAACTAATTTTAAAAATAAATGTATATCAATATAAAATCCAACAAATTGTCCACGCATAAAAATCAATGCAATTTAAAATCTTGAAATGAAAAAAAAGAAATTTGAAACTAATTGCCGGTTTGATGTGTTCTAAAAATGTACAGCCCATTTCTCATTACTGATAGGCCTTTTTCTCGGCAGCCAAATGAAGCTCTCCTCGTCTTGAAAGATTTGCAGCCCAACAGGCCTGACAAAGCGACTTACTTGGCAAATCACAAAAAAACTGGGCTGTGGCCGTAGACCCAGCTTTCAGGCTCTCCACGTACAGTACTCTTCCAATGGAAGTCGGTCGATGATCACATTGACCACGCCGTGCCGAGATCACCAAGGCAGTGGACGATGGCGAGGCCTAGGAAGGGGACAACGCGGAGCCGGGGAAGACGTAGCAGTGGATGCCCACGCGGATAGGAGTACGAGGGTTCACTGGTTCAGCTGCGGTGTGAGGCTGCCATCGCCGCAGAATAACAGGGGGTGTGGGTGAGTGGAGGGATGGCCTGGCCAGCAGTGGGAGTAGTATGGGGGCGGTGAGGTCTTCGTGGCAGCACAGGCGGCCATGGGAGGCAGGAACAGGTGGCACGACCGGCGCTGCTCAGGGCGGCTGGAGCAAGAAGACTAGATGTTGAAGAAGCACTATGGCCGTTGGATGGACATCGTACGGTCACTGGAGCTAGAATCGTTCATATTGACTAAGTTGACAAAGCCCTCTGTCCCCGTCAACTTAGTAGGCCCACAAGTCAGCCACCCACTATGGTGGGTCCCAGCTAGCAGGGGGTATTCATTTTTGTGTGCGTCATAAGGAGGCACTTCATTGCGTGCGAAGATATAGCTGGTGGGTCCGACCTGTCAGCGGGGGGAACATTTTTTCCGCGAAATACAGAAGCCCTTCCTGTGGGTCCTAGCTGTCAGGTGGAGGAATCATTATTTTGCACGTAATAAGGAGGCATTTCCTTGCGTGTGGCCGTGGACCCAACTATCAGCCTCTCCACGTACAGTCCACTTACGATGGATGTCGTTCATTGACCACGTTGACCAGGCCGCGCCGAGAGCACCAGGGCGGTGGACGACGGCGAGGCCTAGGAAGGGAACGACATGGAGGCAGGGAAGACTCGGCAATTGTTTCCAACACGGACGAGAGTACGACTGTACGAGGGTTTACTGGTTCGTCTGCCGTCGCCGGAGAATAACAACAGGTGTGGGTGAGTAGAGGGATGGCTAGGCCAGCGATGGGAGTACGGTGGGGCGGTGAGGCCTGCACGACAGCATAGCCGGCCACGGGAGGAGGGAGCAGGCAGTCCCGCCGGCGCTTGTTTGAGCGGCTGGAGCAGGAAAAGCAGAGATTGAAGAAGCACGGCAGCCGTTGGATGGACATCCAATAGTCACTACTCTCGTGTGCATTATTTCTAATAATGTACATCCCATTTGCTAATTCTTAAGAATTTTTTTGGAGCCCATCTTCCTTTTGTTAGCATTACACCCCATATTGTGGCCACGGTTAAAAAGTGTACGAATTTTTTGCATATTTCGGTGCGGTCAACTGTTTTTAATCCCAAAATATCGATTCACATTCAAACTATTTTGAAAAATAATTTATATAAATATAAAATCCAAATAATTGTCCACGCATAAAAATCAATGGAATTTAAAATCTTGTCATGAAAAAAAATCGAAACTAATTCCCGGTTTGATGTGTTTTAAAAATGTACAGCCCATTTCTGGGAAAACTGAATGAAACTCTCCTCGTCTTGAAAGATTTACAGCCCAACAGGGCTGATAAAGCAAGTAGGCCTCGTTTGGGTATTTCTTAAAAAAAATAGAACCGGGCTAGCCATTTTCAGCAAGAAAAAAACACAACTGGGCTCATGATGTGGTAAACATAAATAAAACCCTGGCTAGATGGGCCACAGCCCCCGCACAGCCCCTTTTTTAGCCTGATCCGTTGCTAAAACTAGTATAAATAATAACTGCTTGTTCCTCAAAAAAATTGCGTGACCTGTTGGGTCCGTGGTGTCAGCCGCTCGTAGTGTAATTCTATCGTTTGTTGAGTACGTTGACAATGGCGTGAGCCTCAGATGTCCAACCATTAGGAGGAACCATATTTTTGGGCTTGTAATATAGAGGCACTTGCTTGCATACTGCCATGACGCTAGTGGGTCCCTACTATCATCCTCTCCATGTACAGTCATCTCCTTATTCCTCTCGGTTGTTGACGACGTTGACAACACAAGAGGGTGGCGCACCGCGCACAGCGAGCGAACCAAGGCCGCAAGGCGGAGGACGACGGTGAGGCCTCGGACGGAACGAACAGGAGCCGTGGAAGATGCGTTGGTCTAGTCGCAGGCGGAGGGGAGTACGAGGGTTGACTGGTTCGGGTGCGGGTGCGTGTTGGGGCTGACATCGCCGGAGAATAACAGGACGTGTGGGGAAATAGAGGGAGGGACTAGCCAACGTTGGAGGGTACGTACGGTAGGGCGGCGGAGGTGCAGCCAGCCATGGGAGGCGGGAGCAGGCGGAGCCGACGGGGTGGTTTGGTTTGGGTGGCTGGAGGAAGAAGAAGACAAGAGATAGAAGATACACGACAGATGTTGGATGTCAATCCAACGGCTGGTAGGCAGAATCGTTTGTTGACTGGCTAGTAAGTCAACACCACCTTGGATAGGCTATTTCCTCGTGGGTCCCAAATGTCAGAATCCAAATCTTTCATGGTCATGCAGCCCTTCCTATGAAAATTTATAGCCCATTTGATGTGCTAGTTGGAAATAAGTTTGTCGGTGCTGGTGGGGGCTAATCACTTGGCTTCTGTAATGCACAGTGAGCTCAAGCATCCGGCGAGAGTGATGTTATTTCCCTTGGTTGGGATTTGTTAGTTGTTACAATATTTCACTCTAAATTAAACGACTGGCAAGCCATTTGCCTTGCTTCAAACAAAATATGACAGTCACAGCCGAGTTGAAAAGGGCAAGAACATCTAACTCCAGCTTTCAAACTGTACAAAAGCATGAGGGTTAATTGTTCATCAGGTTTACAAAAAAACCCAGGTTGAAAAGGGCAACAACATCTAACTCCAGCACTGTTTTTGGCAGTCACCGCCAAATAGATTGGTCAGGTCCATAGAATGAACATCCTGGGTCGTAAAATTTACTGGATTATGACCACAATATGTTGTAAATAGAAGCCCGGCACGTTCAGAAGCTCTTTTGCCCACCTGAAACTCCTTTTTTTGCTCTTCCACATACCCATCCGTCAAAACCATGTTGCTGATAAACTTAAGCCTGATGGACAATAGTAACCTTGCATTCAGCAGGAAGAATGTGACAAATCTAGTGTTTGCACGGTTGGCTACATATCGTTCTAGCGTTATTGTCTTCAATCGAATCTCATGAGAAGTGAGAAAATCCCGATGCTTACGAATCCACCGATTGGTTATAACTTTCTTACCCCGTCCTGTTGCCTAAATAGACATGAAGATTGAAAACAGTTAAGGTCTAAAAAAGGAGTGTCAAAAGAGCAACAACTGAACGGTTAATTCTAGTACACTATATGCGGGCTTCTAATGTGCGTGAAATTATCACCTTTATATACAACTTCTCCAGACATGGAAAGCATTGCAGCAAGCCAATAATCTTGTTCAGATCAAAACTATTCATTTGGATATATAAGATCTTGACAGAATCCAACACCATTGATAGGCCATCCATGGAGAAACTCTTCATTGAGCATAGAACATAATATTAGTACAAAATGTGTACTCCAAGATGACATATAAGTTATGCGCAGAAATTTAAAATGCAACTTATGGTTACAAGTGTAGATGATAATGTAAAGTACCTGAAGAATTGTGGAGCCAAACACCATATGGAAATGAACACAGAGATCATGTATTACACCCAAGGTCTCCAGCTTAGGCGCGGAGAGGACGGTTATTTGCAACGGTGAATAACTAGAATCAATGATCAACCTTTGAAGTGAAGGGGCATCTTGGATGATGAGCTGCCTTCCATCAAAACAAATTCCAATTCTTACAAGGTTAGGCGACTTTATTTGGAGACAACCGATTCTAACTGTGAAAATAAGAACCAAGCACTCCAGGGCAGGGCAACTGGAGTGGATGATGCTGTGCAATGAGGCCTCCGATATACGAACCCGCACAAGTGAAAGTTTCTTCAGAAATGGGAGTCGAAGGTTTAGTACCAGATTATCTGGTAGGTCGCATAGCGCAAAGGTGGCGGTGTGGAGAGAGGAGGAAAACCGTGAGATGGACATCGGTGCTGAGGGCATAGGTAGATGGCGTTCGGTATCTGGTAGGTGATTTCCAGGGGAATAGTAGAACTCAAGCAGCTGTAGTTCTATGAATTCAGGGGATTTCAGCCATGCGTCCATCGTGCAGGGCATGGTATGCTTGCTTAGGTAGCATAACAGGATGCAGAGGCTTTGAACGGAGCCCTGGTGGGAGGAGATGATGGCTCTGGGGATTTCAAAATCATTGAAGAGAGATAGCTGATGACAGTCGAGATTAAGGGGCATGGCGCGCCATAGAGGGCGCCACCGAATTGAGAGGACTTGGGTGCGGCAGCAATCCTTGGTGGGGAGAAGCGAGATGATCTCCCCAAGGATGGCGTTCGGGAGATCGTTGATGCGGTCCACCCGAGATTCGATGGGTTCCTAGGATCCGGTGGGGGCGGGGTCACCGCTTCTCCCCGCGCTGCCGGGTGCGGGATCTACAACAGGCGTCGCCGCTGGCGGGAGCCTCATCTTCTTGGTGCTGGGGTCAGCCGACTCCATTTTCCTCAAGGGCGTCGCGTCGCGCTCACGTATTTGAGAAGAGTAACGAATGACGAGCCTAGTTGTAGTGCAAGTGAAGAAGAAGGGGAGCTGGGTTTTTTCTGTAGTAGTGAGGAAGAAGGGGAGCTGGGGTTTTCTGTATGAGTGAGGTGAGGAATTTGGGGGTACGAGTGGAGCGAGCTGACTTGAGGTGGGTGGGAGTGAGGAGGAAGAAGAACACCCAGGTTTTTTTTTGGGGGGGGGGGGCGGTGTGCTGGGTGTGGGTAGCGCCTCTTATTCAGTAAATATATGGACTTTTGAATTGATTTTAATATTTACTAGGGTGGATGGGCTGTTTTGTTTTGGGCCCAGAGAAACAATTACTACTAGTACAGTGGAGACACTGTACAACTACCCAGAAAAACAATTACTACTAGTACAGTGGACACAATACCGCTTCTGGCTCCTCCTAGGTCATCAAAACGTCTCCCTCTACTGAATGTCGTTATAATTTTGTTCACCAACATGCGGGCCATGTAGCGCGCGGGCCGAAATGCCATCCACCAAATTCGAAGGAAGGCGGAGAGTCACCCCGGCCGTAGCGCGGCAATAACAAGTCATCATATCACAAAACCCCACCTCCCCGCAGTCTAAGTTTGACGGACGAAGCAACCATCATTTCACTCTTTGCTGAATCCCCTTCTCCCTCACCATCTTCAAGAAAGGCAACACTCGCATCTGCCACTGTTCTTCTCTCCCAACGAAGGGAAGGTAAGTGGATCCGTGATGTTGGTATATTTTCGTTCGGAGAAAAAAAAGAACTTTTGCAAAGCAGTAACTGATCCTCACTCTCTTTTTTGTTTCATTGTCATTACGGTTGTGTTTTCCTTTCAGTGGTCTCCTAGTATTTGTTAGTTTCATGATGGGCCAAGGAGAACCAGGCAAAGATCTGCCGATATTGGAGCAGACGCGGGAGGCTGATCCCCATGAGACAGAGAGCTCCAAGAAGATGGAGACAGCCACCGAGCCGACCCCAGATATGCTCACAGCCACTACTGAGATGGTCAACGCCCCGTTTGAGGTTACATCCCCCGTGGCACTGTAGGAGCAGTTTTCCCCCTTCGAGGATGTGTCCCCCCCCCCCCGCTGAGCTGCCCAAGGTGATTTTCTTCTTTGCCGATCTCGATTGTGGTTTTTCATCTAAGTATGTGGTGATGAATAATGCAAAATTTTATTAGCTTCGATGCCATGCTATACATAGTGGTTTAAATAACTTGTGTTTCTTATACTGGAAAGTAATTCAAAATTTGTTTCTGTTTCAGTTAGATCCCTGATGCAGACAAGGATTGTGTGGTTGTACATGTCACTCGCTATGAGGTGGATGACCTGAATATACCCACTGGGAAAACATAGTTTTTAGGCTGTTGGATCCTGGAAGCCACTTGCGCTTATACCAATGAAGAGTTGTATTCCAGCCTCACTATTGTCAGGCGTGGTGTCCAGGGTGTACTGAAGCACAAGAAGTTCAAAGCTACTCCTTCGTTTGTGAGGCATACTGTTCTTGTCAAGCTTACGCAGGAAGATGACGTGGCATGCCTCCACAAACAAGTTTATGAGTGGCAAGGCCATAAGGTTTTCTTCATGAAGGTTCACAGGATTGAGCTACTGCTGGACGTCCTCGATGATGTTCATGGCAAGGTCCGTCTTGTGTCCAGCCCAAATTAGATCGAGGCATGAAATACTTGCCCCAGCTAGTGTTTAATAGTAGTTTGGATTCTGTCTAATTATCCAAACCTTGCCTGTTATCGAGCCCTCTGGGGCTAGTACACTGTTTGAATCCATCTATGGGAACTGCTGCTACTTTTGTGTGTCCGTGAATCATCGTAATTGTTGCCGAAACAGATGCATACTCACTAGTTTTATCATACGGGCAGTGTGTGTTTTGATGAAATAGAGTACTCGTTTGAGAACTGTGCGCCGACGTATACATAAGTAATTGTAAACACTATTGGTGCTACCCCACTTGTAAGCAGTTGTGCAAAACATGACACATTGGCTCAGCTTGCTTCAACACTAGGCTATCGACCAGCTAACAATCAACAATCTGCTGTCTGACATATAAGCAACCCTATATCTTGTTACAGTGGTTCATGCAGTTAACCGAGGCCACAATGTAAATTCCAAACGTTCACACGCTAGTCCAGCATTCATGTGGAACACTCACATTAAACTCGGCTTCATAAAAAACTTGAAAAACATAAGTTAAGCAATTTTATACATCTCAATGATTCATAGAACATAACAAACATATACTAGTTCACAGCAAAAGACAAAGTTGTGAGAAGGTTTACAAATCAGGAAAAAACAAGCAAGGCTTCTCTGAGCAAAGGGCCTCCCGGCAGGCTTAAATTTCCTGGAGTTCACTCTGGTTTTTTCTTGTTGCCACCATCCAGGGTTAGGTTCTCTCATTCCAGAATAACCAATTATAATTGTGTTCTCAGCTGGAATGCTAAACTGAACCATGTAGTGCACTGACCAGTTGAAATTCTTATGCATTCTACTAAATTTAAGCACCGCTATTTGCATAAATAAGCAGACAAGAATGCCTCTTGTCCGCGCACCTATCCAAAAAACCGCCGTCCAGCCATGCCAGCTAGTCCTTGGTCCATGGATGAACTGGTAGAAAGTGCATTCCGGACTAGGATGCAGTTGTTTTCGCTTGTCCCTGCACTACAATAAGGAAGTAAAACGTACGAATCAACTTCTTTTATATTGCGTTGGTCATTTTACCTAGTAACTACCAATGTAGAATACCTGGAAGATGGGTGGTTAGACAATGGCAACGAGGGATAGCCATCTCATTTTGCGCAGTTCTACTAAAACTGAGGTGTGTGCTTTTGATTGCGCTGATAGAAACGATATGGAGATAGACATCACGATATGGAGACAGACATCCCTGTTTGTGCAAATACGAAATACGGTTATTTAAACAGTGATAGATATTTGCAGTGGTGTATGATTAACAACAGCATCTATTGTGTTATAATTGGCACTAGATTGACAGTATGAAAGTGTCCTTACGTAAGTAGCATCACATCACATCAACACTGCCACTAGATTAACATGCAGAACAATAGCATTAGTATTACTATCATGAGAGTAGCACATGGTCAGTAAATGTGCAATCAAATTTGTGCAGTTCCACTGGGATGAAGCAATGTTGGCGGTGTGAGATTTAAGTATTGAAGCAGATGTGGTTGCCGAGAGGGGCAAATAGTTAGGCAGCATGTCTGCATTTGTCCCATTTTTTATCTCCTCGGCGACATTTTCCTATGTGAGCAGAGGAAATCTAGACCTGCTCATTCTCATTTGCGTTGTCCCCCAACACCCGTCACTTTCTTTCCTTTTTCAACCAAGAGATAGGTCCACTTCCCCCACCCTTCGCCATCCACCATGCTTTCTTCGTCTTTCAACCAAGAGACCGGTTGGGTAGCCAGTATCTACTACTTTCCCCCGTTTCCTCTTAGAACCAAGTCCTAGATTCGTGCTACAGCTTTCCCACTTTCTTCCCTGTTTGAACCAACTCTTAGAGTCGACCGTATGAACTAGCTTTACCTCTAATAATAGTAAAAGTCTAGGTGGCTTTGGAACAGCGGACGGAAGTAGAAAAAGATCCACATGAAGCCAAGTGGGAAGCTAGGGCAGTAGAGCAAGGCAGGTTTTGAAGGAATATATACTCGAGGGTCATCGTCATGTGGCAAAGACGACGTCGGGAGGCCGCATCTTGGCCACAATACCACAGGGAGGAAGAAGGGGTTGGAGGCCCTCCGAAGCCGGCGCTCTCTCGGAGGTAACGGCATGGCCGCCGACCGGGACGCGCGGGCAGCCGTTGGTCTCCTCCCTCACCGCCGCCGACAGCATGAACGATGCACCTACACCCCTGCCCCAGTCGAGGTTGTCCAGCCGGATTTGTGACCAGCCGTGAGTTGAGAGAGAGTGTAGCCACCTATGTCTTGCTTAGATCTGGAGAGCATGAGAGAGTGAACGATAGGAACCCTAGTAAAGCAAGCGCTAAGGCTCCTGCTTATATATATAGTGGAGTGATTTTATTGTACCAGCTTCAAAAAAATGCGCTCCTACGTGTACCCGCGATGGGTGTGAGAGAACTAGTATGTGTGTGCACCGCTTCTCTTCGTGAGAGTACAGTATACTATGCCCAAAGAACGTTTGCGACAAGGGTAATAGTATAAGTGTGTGACGTGTGAGCTAAAATAAAATGTGCGCGACGTCTTTTGTTTTTTAGAAGTTCTGAGGGTAGGGTGTGAAGAGCACATATGTGTGTGACGTCTACCTGTAGATAGACGGTGGGTGCGAGAGGACTCGGGAGGGTGCGTGTGCGTGAGAGAGGGGGGCACGTATCAATGCAATGCATGTGTTTGTAAATCATTATCTGACAAACGTTCGCCACAAGCCTTTTCCTGACGAACGCCGTAAGAACAGTTAGATCGGCATCCGACAGTGTCAGTTTTGCCATGTCATCTAACAGAACAGCCACTCCTCCTACACACAAATCTTCCACGTGAGTGTTAGCAACTGCCGTATGCTCCCTCCGTTCCAAAATGCAGTGCATATAGCTTTATTGAAAATTCGAACCTCGCAAACTTTTACCGAGTTTTCGTGTACCAAATTGCACATGTAGAATACCCTGTATATATCATTTCATTCATCTTCGAGAGGTAACTATAAAGATGGGGGAGGAGTCTACAAAGAAAGACCATCGTATCACCTGCAGCAATTTCAACCATCCTTTAGTGTGGAGGAATATCATAGGAACTCTATATGATATGCTTTTTTATAGGATTTTTTTTCTTTAGAGCCAATTGGTTCATAGGAATAGATTCATATACTCCACATTTCAAAGGAAATAAACATGGTATCATTTCTATATCTTTAGATCCACTTGGTTCATATGAATGGATTCCTATACTCCCATAATTTCAAAGGAAAATAAACATTAGCGTATATTCAATAGAAAAGTTCCTATGATATGAACCAAATTACATATCTTTTATAATCCTTCCTCATAGGAATTGAGATACATGTCATCTCTAGATTCAATAGAAAAGTTCCTATGATGTCAATCTAATGACATCTCTTTTCCAATCCCTACTCATAGGAATTGAGATACTCCATGTCATCTCTTTCCCTACAACTTCCATGTATACATCTTCTATTCCTAATTAGCTAGTACAACCCACTAGTAGCTTTTTTCCAAGACATGCAACTATGGCACAAGAACTATATAGTGTGCGAATAACTTGAAAGATGGTCGTTGGATGAAGCTAATCCGACAGTGCAGAGATGGCAAATCCGAGCACTACTGGCCGTTGGATATCATCAACATTCCACCAGATCTGTCACATGTACAATTTAGAAGACTCCATGGTTGAACTTAAGCATAATGCACAAATCTCAAAACACAAGCACTTCTCCTTTGTTCTAGAATCTTCCGTATCATAATTGATTTTTTTTCTAAATGAATTGCCATTATTTGTTTTTTACTTTATGCTTTATAATGCACAACCCCATGAATCTTAACATTTTTATAAAACTAATTGATTTTGAATGAGATGAACTATAAGAACTAAACGAACATCTACATCATGCATATATGACTCAAAGCTTTACATGTTATAGTGTGTATTTATTCATAATTTGGTTTCGAAATCTCATCTATTAAATGCATGTGTACCTTACTAGTTTTGAGTAGAGTAGAAAATTTTATGCGGCCCCGGGTATATAAAATGCAGGGCCCATGCATCATTGCCTTTCGGTCGAACCTACGTCCACAATTTTTTGTACGTACTATATCTGCACTGGTCCCCAAACCCAAAATGCGGCCTCGTTCCCCTAAAACCAAGCAGCCCACACATATTTAAGGCATCGACTCGAACTCAATCCCTCTCCCGTTTACTACGACGTGGCCCCGCATGCCCTAGTAGTACTCCTACAAACCCTACCACCGCACGCATCATCGGTTTTCTTCAAGAGGACGAGGGAGAAGCCTATTTGTAGTGGAGGCGCTTTCAAAAAAATGATCTATAGTGGAGACCCCTACCCTAGGGTGCCCTAGGTAGCTGCCGCACGCATCATTGGTTTTCTCTTTTCTTTATGCTCTTGCGCCCTAGAGTGAAATGATGGTTGCTTCGTTCGTCCAACTTAATGCGGGAAAGGTGGGGCTTTATGATTTGACCCCTCATCGCTCATTTTCTACTACTGCAGCGCTACGACCGGGGTGCCTCCAATTCCAACCGCTGCTCCGAACTGTAATTTGGTACATCGCACGTGGAACAAGACGGTGGATGAGCCACATGTCAGGCAAAGGGGTCCTGTTAAGTGTGTCGCCATTTCGTGTGCGGACTGACCCTGCTTGAGTTGCTACGCCAACACGATAGGTGCAGCCTACCACTTGGTTTTTATCCTTGGTGAATCCCGACTATATTGATCTAAATGATACGTACTGAACTACCCTCTCCGTCTCGTTTTTTTAGACGTCTCGGTTTATAGGGCGTGCACGTAGTTCTAGGTCATCCATTTGACTAACTAAATCTGAGTTACTATGTCACAAAAAGTATATCATTGGATTATTAAGCGGATGTAGTTTCTAAACATATACTGTTCATCACATATATAGCCAATTAATTCTCAACCTAGAACGACGTGCATGCCATGTAAACCCATACGAGGAAGTATAGTAGTAAAAATGAGGTGATTTTACTGAGTGATCGGTAGGGGAGCATGGCCTGTCATGCGGTCCCACGTGTCATGATGTACCAAGGCAATGCGTGTGTCCCTATTTAGGCAGAAGCAATACTACGTGGTTTGAGATGATGGCGAACCGAAGTGTGAGATAATGGTTGCTTCGTCCGTCTGGGAAGGTGTGGCATTGTGATTTGACGTCTCATTGCTCATTACTACTACTACTGGGGCGGTACGACTAGGGTGCGTTCCCCCTGCTGTTCTGCACTATTATTTGGTGCTTGACACGTCGACCCGGTTGCTATATGTCCCACATGTCGGCGACAGGAAGTACAGAATTCATGAAAGCGAGCATCAACGGAGGAGTACAAGACATGGCTTGGGTTTTTGCTGCTTCGCGCGATCCATCGATACAAACGCAGACTAAAAAAAGGTGAGGGCAGGTCTTTTCCCGCGCGACAGGTAGGGGAGTTTGGCATAGTCTGTTCGAGGCAAGGAGGCAGGAAGGGAAACAAGCAAATAAAGGTTGAGCGACTTAGTTTTGGGAAAATCTGATTTTACGGAGTACGTACCCACTATGGTTTATAGGTCTCATCTACAGAATATTCATTTTTCCATTTTATAAGTCTCAATTCTACTACTAGTAGTAGTACCATCACATGTTGGATTTCGAGGTGCGTTAGATCACCCGATGTAAGCAATGTCAAGAGAAAACTCACCAATGCATGTAGAAGTTCATGGAAATTTAGTGGCCATTCATGCATTCGTTCTAATTAATGCCTCGGTAAACATAACTTCTTGAGAAAAACAAGCGTACTAATTACTTGTGCAAACTAGGAGTACAAAATTAATTAGACCACTCACCGTCTACCTTGGTTGGAGAGATTTTGAAATTGAGCCATAAACTGGAAAGGAGGGAGTAGTAAATTTTGTCTTGATTACTATTTGTGGCCTTGTATAGATGCAAAATGTATTTTTTTATAGTGGCCTTGTATAAGAGGGTGCTTGGATCCAAGGGACTTATTTTAGTCTGATTAAAAATAGTCTCTTTAAGAGGCTAAAGTTCTAAGCACCCCTGACTAAAGAGAGGCTAAAACTAGTCTTGGGACTAAATTTTTTTAGTCAGGGGTACCCCTACTAAAATGTGGATTAGTCCTCTCTCTCTCCTCATTTAACTCCTCTCCTTTAACACGGGCGAGTTCTGGATTGGAGGGTTTGGAGGATAATAAATGCTCATTAACTTGATTTTAGTCTCTTTAGTATTTGGATCCAAGCATAGGTGAGGCTAGCAAGTTTTAGTCCCACTACTTTTAGTCATGAGACTAAAACGTATCCAAGTACCCTCTGAGTAAATGGAGGGAGTACTAAAGGACATATATATTCCAAACAATATGATAATCTCTCTAACCAAGGTAGGGACGAGGAGTAAATGGAGGGAGTACTACTTTCTCCGTCTAGGTGTGTAAGTCATCTTACGTTGTGCATCGCGACCAAGGCGGATAGGAAAACGAGAAAACTTAATGTCTTTTTGCTAATTAATAGCATTGCATGCAATAAACTAACCACTGCACGTTATGTTTGGTAGTCTCACGTCATTGAAAGCATGCACAGCCGACATATCTTATTGGTTGATATGCCACAAAACAAGAAACGAGGAGGGAGTTAATGTACGGTGCCTGAGTGTTTTGGGATTATTTGGTTTTCATAAGGTGACTTACACACCTAGACGGAGGGAGTAGTAAATTTTTCTCCTCGTCCTGCGAGCCACTGCGCGCGTGGGCGAGGGAGCGGGTGTTAGGCATAGTAAGCAAGCTTCACCTCATCCTGCGAGCCACCGCGCCCGTGGGCGGGGGAGACGGCGTACTAAGCAAGCTTATCCTCGTTCTGCGAGTTGAGGGACACATCAAAAGTACTCTAGTGTATAGAGCCTTGCCTCTAAGATAGGCCCCACATGGTTTGCCTCTTTTTTAACATAACACGTCAAGTCGCAATTTGTTTGTTCACCCGTGGTAGACGATCCTCCCTTCATCTAGTGGACAACCAATACACGTGTCAAGTTACCACATGGGCTGCCTTTTCATACAGAAATGAGCTCCACCGTGTACCCGTGCGGGTGTGGTTGTGAAAGAGACGGGAGTACGTGCACCGTGCGTGCACCTCTTCTCTTCGTGCATGTTCCCCACCTACGTGGGTGTGTGTGAGAGGGACTATAGAGATACAAACCTAGACATAATGCGTCGTCCATCCCCATGCCTCCGCCCAGTCCGACCACCAGTCACCACCACGCCCTACTCCTCCTCACCTTATCTCTCATCTTTCTCCCTCCATTTTTATATACAAGGCCACTATCAAATTACAATTTGCAGATATACAAGGCCACTAACACTAATCAATGCAATATTAATGGTGTTTGCCTCATAATACTACTAGCAAAGGAGGACATTAATTATCCCTTGCATGCATGCGGGAGTGTGAGCATTGGCTTGATGTGCATGAAAGAGAAGAATACACATTAATTTACACGGCAAACAAGGAAACAAGGTGGCTTGCAACATTGAGTTAGAAGACATTAATTTTTGCCTTGGTACCTGTAATATGGGTTTGTGGCCTTGTATACAAAAATGGAGTCCGATAAAATTCTCGAGATACCATTTATCCAATAAAATTCTCAAGCAATCATTAGTTTTTACAAAATGGGATTACTCCTGCATGGGTAAATCACAACAGGTGTTTTGTAAAAAAATGCATCTTGATGTTCCGTGCAATACACGGGCATCTTGCTAGTCCATGAAAACAACACATGGCAAAATTCCACGGTGAACAAGGGATTTGAATCTGTTGGGAGGGGCTGTTTGGATCTTGCCCGGGGTAGCCAAAATATTGGCGACCCTCTTGTGCACCGGTGCCTTTGCCACCGATGAACGAGGAATGGCTTGGGTTCTCATGCATCCTCCAGCGCGCACGTTGGAGACGAGCTCGCATGAGATGTGTTCTTTTTGTCCCACCATGTCGCCCGAGCCGCCCGCAGACCGACCGGCGACCTGCAAATTACGCCATCCAACCGTAGCCGCACACATTATGACAGCAAGTCAACCAATTGGACGAAATTCACGCAAACACGGTGATATTTCATATAAACAACGACGGAAATCATATAAGATACCGGATTTTCATACAAACATGACGGATTTCATTACATTCAAATGAACTACACGGTGCTAGTTCTAGACAGCACATGTATATAATACCTGGCCTAAATGGTCGCCCGCCGATCGATTTGTGTTCCTCATGTCCGGCAACATGATCACCGGACTGCCGAGAGCCCCAGAGGTAGATGCGGGGTTGACGAAGGTCCTCGCAAGAAAAGGATCCGGAAAGAGACCTACTATGTATGCCGGCGTCGCCCCCGTGGTGGCCTTCATGGGACCCAAGCGGCGGCGGCCTCCCGTGTTCTACTTCTCCTTGATGATGGCGGCGGACGCGGAGGCGCTCGTCGCTCTCCGCACACCCGGCTTCTGTCGCTGCTTGCATGTCACGGCCGCCGGCATGGGAGTCTCAGCCACAGAAACGGGAGACGTGGTACGAGGTGGCGGCATGGACGGCAGCAACGACGCATGTGCGCCGCTCCTCGTCAAGCTGGCCTGGAGCGGCGAGTTGCTGAACCACGTGCCGGCTTGGTGTAACGCCCCGTGACCGATGTGCCAGGTGTCGTCCAGTTATTCGCTGTTGTTTCCTTGTCATTGCTTGCGTGTCATGCATTGCATATCATGTCATCATGTGCATTTCATTTGCATACGTGTTCGTCTCATGCATCCGAGCATTTTCCCCGTTGTCCGTTTTGCAATCCGGCGCTCCGTTCTCCTCCGATGGTCATTTCTACCTTCTTCTCGTGTGTGGGGATTAAACATTTTTCGGATTGGACCGAGACTTGCCATGCGACCTTGGTTTACTACCGGTAGACCGCCTGTCAAGTTTCATACCATTTGGACTTCGTTTGATACTCCAACGGTTAACCGAGGGATCGAAAAGGCCTCGTGTGTGTTGCAGCCCAACACCCCTCCAAAGTGGTCCAAAACCCACCTAAACCTCCTCCATCATCTCGGTCATTCGATCACGATCGCGTGGCCGAAAACCGCACCTCATTTGGACTCTCCTAGCTCCCTCTACCTATATATTTGCACCTCCCCCCGAAAATTCGCGGATGAATCCTAGATCTTACCTCTCTCCGCGCCGTCGGACATGTCCGCCCGGCGGCCGGACGCGTCCACCCAGCCGGCCACCTCACCCCGTCTAATGAGGGAGCGCCATGTCAGCTCCACCGCCCCTCTCCTCCACACAGACGCCGCCACTTGTCACTGCCTCCCTCTCTCCCCACCGGCGCCGCCTAGGCCCGCCGCGGCCCGCGGGAGGCCCGCCCGAGCCGTCCTGGGCCCGAGCGCCTCGCACCCCGACCGGGTCACCCGCCGCGCCTCTCCTTCGTCCCCGCCGCCTCGGGTGCTTCGCGCCGCCACCAACCCTCACCGGAGTCCGCCCCCGTCGCCCCTTCGCTTCCCAGTCGCCGTCCAGAGGCGCCTCTGCCTCGATCCGCCCAAGGGAGGAGCCCAAGTGCGTCCGGTTCCAGATCCGGTGATGGCCACCGCGGTTCCGGCCATCCCCGTCGCCGGAGCCGAGCTCCACCATCTCCGGCCGCCGCCCCGTCCCAGATCCGACCGGGTGGGACGAGATCCACCCGGTCCCGAACCAAACATCCCGTCTCAGATCTGCACCCCTCCGTCCCGCGTTGACTTTCGCGGAGGTATAATTTCACCAAGTCCCCGAAATTCCCAGATTCATATGCCCTTGTTCATAGTGCCGTAACTCTGCATCCGTAGCTCCGATTTGTGCATATAGCATATCAAAATGTTCATCTCAGAGAGTACATCATTTCATCTCATTGCATCATTTTCATTTGAGTTCATCTTGATGCCCGAAATGCTGTTAGAAGAGTGCTACTTGAGATATTTGTCAGATCTGCTGCTCCATTTAGATATTTGTCATTTTTGCCATGATTATTGTGTGCATGATATGCCCCTGAGCTCTACATGTGTTTTGTTAAGAGTTTTGCCATCTTTCCAGAGGTGCAACCCATGTATTTTTGTGATGTGTGTGGTGACTAGCACAAGCTTGCAAAGTGAGGCACTTGGTAATGCTGATTTCAGGGACTTAGCATTTCCACTAAGTCCTTGAGCTATTTATCTCATATGGTCATATGTTCATGTTGTTTCCTTGTGATCCGTGCCTCTTTTGAGGATGATCAGTAAGGATGTTTTGTTAATCTTGTAGTGATCTATCCCTCCATGTCTTTGTTTGCAATTATGGAGCACCCTAGCTTGAGTCAATCGAGCTCTACTTTTGTCATTTCGTGAATCTGGGCCGATTGTCTACTTGTTAGCGATTTTGCCGAGGATGTTGTAGTTGATCCGTGCATGCCATGTTATTGTTCTTGCCATGTCTAGCTTGTATTTTGTGTATTCTTGATGGGTGTATGCTTAGATTGTCATGACTTGCTCTGTAGTGAGTGCATCGAGCTCGTAAACATGCGTACATGATATCTGTTTCAGCATGCTCCAGTTTTCACTAAGTCTGTGATCTGATTATGTTTTTGCCATGTTCACATGCTTGCAAATGTATTTTCTGATCCCTTTTGGCTCAAGGTCACTAAGGGATTTTTGTTAAGCTCTTTGAGTAGCTCCATGCCATGCTTTACTTTGCCATGTTCAGGTCCTGTAGCTTATAGTTTTCATGCTCCGAAGAGTGCTATCTAATCTGAAATTCCAGGCTTGTGTTAATTTCACTAAGTCTGAAATCTGTTTACCAAATGCATTTTTGCCATGCTTGTTTGAACCTGTTAATGGATGAATTGGCCGTAGCTCAGTGCTAGACTTTTGTTAAGCATCATGAATGGATCCCTGCCATGTATTTGGATGCCATGTTTGGGTGATGTAGCATGTTCATCTTGTTGCACTTAGTTGGCTACTTGCTGTAAATTGCAGACCGGTGCCATATTTGAATCGCTTGCCATTTCCAAACCGTAACTCCGATTCCGGCGTTCTTTATATCATTTTCAAGCGATTTCATCTCACCTTTCTAGTGGCACACTTGGATTTCCAAGTTGAGGCCAGGTTCATGCATTCCATTGTCAAATCATGCATATGCATCTCATCCCGCATATCATATCATGTTCTTGTGTTGGTTGTTTACTATGTTGTGTGCTTCTTTCCGGTGTTTGCTACTTCGGGTTGGTTCCGGTAACGTCGCGTTGTGAGGACCCATTCGTCTACGTTCCGTTTGTCTTCTTCATGGACTCGTTCTTCTTCCTTGCGGGATTTCAGGCAAGATGATCATACCCTCGAAATCACTACTATTTTTGTTTTGCTAGTTGCTCGCTCTTTTGCTATGCCTATGCTGCGATACCTACCACTTGCTTATCATGCCTCCCATATTGTTGAACCAAGCCTCTAACCCACCTTGTCCTAGCAAACCGTTGTTTGGCTATGTTACCGCTTTGCTCAGCCCCTCTTATAGCGTTGTTAGTTGCAGGTGAAGATTGAAGTTTGTTCCTTGTTGGAACATGGAGATGTTGTTCCTTGTTGGAACATGTTTACTTGTTGGGATAACACAATATATCTTATTTAATTAATGCATCTATATACTTGGTAAAGGGTGGAAGGCTCGGCCTTATGCCTGGTGTTTTGTTCCACTCTTGCCGCCCTAGTTTCCGTCATATCGGTGTTATGTTCCCGGATTTTGCGTTCCTCACGCGGTTGGGTTATAATGGGAACCCCTTGACAGTTCTCTTTGAATAAAACTCCTCCAGCAAGGCCCAACCTTGGTTTTACCATTCGCCACCTAGCCTTTTTCCCTTGGGAGTCGCGCATCCCGAGGGTCATCTTATTTTAACCCCCCCGGCCAGTGCTTGTCTAAGTGTTGGTCCGAAATGGGCAGCCTGCGGGGCCACCTCGGGGAAACTTGAGGGCTGGTTTTACTCGTAGCTTGACCTATCCGGTGTTGCCCTGAGAACGAGATATGTGCAGCTCCCATCAGGATGTCGGCGCATCGGGCGGCTTTGCTGGATTTGTTTTACCATTGTCGAGGATGTCTTGAAGAACCGGGATACCGAGTCTGATCGGAATGTCTCGGGAGGAGGTCTATTCCTTCGTTGACCGTGAGAGCTTGTCATGGGCTAAGTTGGGACACCCCTGCAGGGATTTGAACTTTCGAAAGCCGTGCCCGCGGTTATGGGCAGATGGGAATTTGTTAATGTCTGGTTGTAGAAAACTTGAAGTTGACCTTAATTAAGATACATCAACCGCGTGTGTAACCGTGATGGTCTCTTTCCGGCGGAGTCCGGGAAGTGAACACGGTGTTGGAGTTATGCTTGACGTAGGTTGTTTTAGGATCACTTCTTGATCATACTTTTATCGACCATGCTTTGCTTTCTCTTCTCGCTCTCATTTGCGTATGTTAGCCACCATATATGCTAGTCGCTTGCTGCAGCTCACCTCATACCTTTACCTTACCCATAAGCTTAAATAGTCTTGATCGCGAGGGTGCGAGATTGCTGAGTCCCTGTGGCTCACAGATACTTCCAAACCAGTTTGCAGGTGCCGTCGAACCGTGCAGATGACGCAACCAAGCTCAGGAGGAGCTCGATGAAGATCTTGTCCTTATGTTGTTTCGTTCTAGTTGACCAGTAGTGGAGCCCAGTTGGGGTCGATCGGGGACCTTTGTCGCATTTGGGGTTCTTCTTTTATTTTGGTTCCGTAGTCGGACCTTGATTGTATTTGGATATTGTAATGCTTTATTCATGTAATTGTGTGAAGTGGCAATTGTAAGCCAACTATGTATCTCTGTCCCTTATGTATTACATGGGTTGTGTGAAGATTACCTCACTTGCGACATTGCTTTCAATGCGGTTATGCCTCTAAGTCGTGCTTCGACACGTGGGAGATATAGCCGCATCGAGGGTGTTACACTTGGGGCGGCAACTGGCTCCGTCAGGCGAGGGGAGGGAGGTGGATCAGCGAGCTGCATAGCTCGTATCCGGCGGGCTCGGCGGGCCACCCAGCCGGCTTGGATGCGGAATAACTACTCTTCGTAAGCCATTGTAAGAGTGGACAAAATGGTGAAGGAGGAGATAGGGGAGCGGCGGAGGTGTGCGATTCTTAGCCGGCGTTTGGCCTCGTTTAAATAGGAGATTAAATAGATGGAGGACGGGAGGAGCTCGGCCGACGTTGCGTTTAATGCCGGCCAGGTCATGAACGGACGTGTGTCCAGAGTGGGTTTCTCGGCTTCCACACGGGCGGGTTTCATGGAGGCGTTTGAATGCGGCAAGGAGGCGTGTTCAGCCGGGCGTTTAGCGACTGGCGCCCTCGACTCTGGCATAGGACAGCGCGCTATTCTTCCACTGACATGTGGGCTCTTTGAGTACATGGCCTACATGTCAATGACCCAACGCAGACAGCGCACAGCAGAGGAACCTTTGGTGGGCCAGGGCGGTCAGAAGCGGGCATTTCATAAACCGATGACTGTTCATTGAGTGTGACATCATCCTTTTCATGTAGATAAGCCTACTATGTTGATAGCCCGTTTGATACGTTGTGATTCATAAAGACCGCTACAAACATCAATGTTCTGCTTATCACAGATAAGATTGATTAATACCCGTAACAATCCATGTCCTTAACAAAGGGTGCATGCACGTATAGGTTGAGCGTGTGTCTTGCGTCGTGTGCTGTGTGCATGCAGGCATGCGAGTGTTGCGTGCGTGCAAGGGTATGTTTCAGTGTTGCATGCATGTGTGCGTACGTGCGTGTGTTCATGAGTGCATGTGTACGCGTCAGTGTCGCATGCCTGCATGCGTGTGTGTGTTCGTTATGTGTATGTGTCAGTGTTGCATGCCTGCATGCGTGCGTGTCTTGCGTGCATGCATGTGTACGTGCGGGGTGAGGCTACACGTCAGTCAACTGACTTTTCATCTCTGGTCATTAGATTTTCCAGCCGTTGGATACGAAATCAAGGGCCTGCAGTTTATCATCAAATTCCACCCCCTGAGCCGCCAGCCACCACCGGCCGAACCGCCGGCCCCAGCCGCCCGCGGCCGGCCCGCGCTGCCATGCCGCCTGCCCGCCCCGAAACCACTCCTCACCGCCGGTCCGCCGCCGCACCAGCCATCCCTCTAGCCCCCCTCCCCCCCCCCCCGCGTTGAGCTTTTTTCCGGCGATCCCCACCCCACCGCCCAATCAACGCCCCCCACCGCCGGCGACTGCCAACCAGAGGTCTCACGACTTCGAGTACCCACCAACCACTAATTTATTACCATTTATGTCCTTCATATACGCGCTGACGGGTGGGCCCTATAGTAATGTGCGCTGCTGAATGTGGACCGTTTGACTGGTCAATTGATCGTGTCATCAACAAATTACGGAGCTGTATGGTGAGCCAGTGACCGTATGGTCACCCTAAAATGTATTTTATTAACATAGTACAGACTCAAACTACCATTTCTTTCTTTCATATACGGGCTGACAGGTGGGCCCCACGGTTACGTGCCCCGATGGTGCAACACTAGTTGCGCCACCTGGAACGTTTGACTGGTCAATTGATTGTGTCATCAACAAAATACGGAGTTGTACGGGTGAGCCAGTGACCGTATAATCATGACTTGTATTTTTTAACATGGTACAGACGCAAGGGCTCATATATACGCGCAAGCACTCACCGCTATAAGCGCACACACGCAGACCCTACCCCTATGAGCACCTTCGAGAGAGTGGGCCAGCATATATGATCTTGAGATTTTACGAAGTCACCATAGGTGCCTCGTAGTCGAGTGGAACGTCTCCTCCCACTGAACGCACATCACCGGAAAATACTGAAATTAACCCAGGATAAATGCGAGCATCGGGACTTTAACCCTGGTGGGCTCGAGAAACCACTGTCCTCCTAACCATCCAACCACATGTTGGTTAGCACGACAAAATGTATGTGGTGACCGTGATGAGCTTATTCTGAAGTCCAGTGACCATATCGTGCTTTCGCTTCAAATACAATGACCGTAAGTGTCGTCCACAAAATACGGAGCATGCATCAAATGCAAAGTCCGTCAGTGTCATCAAGAAAATACGGAGACGTATCGTGAGCTAGATACCGTATGATCACCACGAGAATGTACACGGTGACCGTAATGAGCATATTCTGAACTCCAGTGACCGTATAGTGCTTTAGCTTGAAATACAGTGACCATCATGCATGAATGTGTCGTGGGCATGCATACTTTTAGAGGGCCGAGAGATAGTTTGTGTGCGTACGTGAAAGTGGTGTAGAAAGAGGGGATGTCCGGTGGAGACAAGGAGAGATATGCCCTTCGTTTCTCTTTCCCGTGACTAACATTTTAGGAGAATATATAAACATTCACAATGCAGAACAAATATTTTTGGATGCACCATGCAATTAACTTTCATGTATAACATTGTACTATTGTATATGCTTATTTTCTTAGTGGCCGATTGCGTGTGTGGTGTGGTGGGCACATCATTTCTAGTTGTGGTGGGTCAACATGAGGACTCATGGGTTGGTTCCACCACATAGGTTGGATCGAGACGCATCATACGAAGACCCATGTGGAGGACTCGACGTACAACAGAAAGCTAGCTACCAGAGTCGCGGAGGACTCTACTCCCACTGGTGATAAGCCGACTATATATAATTTGTAACCCTAGGCCCCCAGTATGTTATAGAAGCTTGGGGGCTAGTTCGTCGATAGTATACACACGCACAATGCCTGGTATTCACGTGTACTTTATACACACCCCTATCACTAATATACAGTACCAGGAGTAGGCTTTTTCCTCAACTGCAAGGGTCCGAACTAGGGTAAAACTTTGCCTCGTATTACAATCCAGCCTAACAGTCAGGGATATCCTACCGAATGATATGATGGAATCATATCTGCCAACTACTAAGAGAGAGTTGTGTCTGGGGGGGCAATGTGTGCGAGAGAGGCCTAAAGATAATGTGCGTGCGGGAGACACGTAGGCACATATATGTGCGTATAGAGGGCTAGTAGAGACCGTGCGTGTGTATATATGCATGTGAGAGAAATAGTGTTTTCCAACTAAGATTAGTGAAAAGAGTGGTACATAGTAGTCAGAAAGAGAGAGAGAGATACAGAGAGAGCATGTGTGTGAGACTCCCCGACACCCCGAGAGAGATTGTGAGCATGTGTGAAAGAGAAATGCCGATGCATATAAAGTGTGTGCACTTATGTGGTAGATAGAGAGATATATAGCGTGTTTGTGAGAATGGGCCGGGGCATAGTGCATCTACGTGTAAAAGGAGGTTCTACGCATTAAATTAAAATATAAATGGCATTATTATTTTTGGATGAGATCATGAATTTTGCAAATTGCGTATGGACGAAAATCGGTCTATCAGACACCCATACTCTATTGAATTCTAGCATGTGCATGTGTTTATTTTCATATTATCGATCCATAGAGTGAGAGCGGTTTGAAATACAGGCAATGGATGCTTTTGCAATTCATATATAAACATTAATTAGTGCACTCCATGTTGTTAGTATGAAGCACTTTATACATTTTTCACTTGCATGGATACATTCCAAATTGCTAGCTACAAGATAGAATACATGTCGAATTCAACATAAAGGGGGTTTCGAAGATTCGAATTCATAGGAAGTGCATTCATCTATTTGAACCCGAGATAATGGCATTTGTAAATCAGATGTAAAAGGGGGCATCGATCTTTGTTGTGCATTTGAACATGCTATATATATTCATACGCATGTCTGACTTTTTTTTGCAACCAAGGAGATTATATCTGGAACCATGCATGAACTGAGGTAAGTTGCATATTTTTTAATATATACTCGTGTACAATGTATGTTCAAATGTACCACCTCCATTCCAAAATAATCATAGCTTTAGGAATTTCAAGAGTAAATATTTGTGAAGTTTGACAAATCCTGAATGTTCAATTCAAGAGAACTGAAAAACGTTAATGCTTCTGCTCCCAAATATTGAACGAAGCGCCAAATAGGCCTATGGTCATCCGAAACTGCGCGAGACTAATGTTAGGTGGTAGGAAATTACTGTCCTGACTCTGGCCTGTGTAGCCTATCGGCCCGATGTCCACTTGGGTAGGTTTGTAACTTCACCAATACGCCAGTCTCAACCACCTCCGAGAAGCATTCATAAACCATGGGCACCTAAACACCCATGCGCTCGGCCGAAATCTATCCCGCCCACATTTGGGACACCTGAGATTACTATCCTACCCCCAACCCGCAATATGTCCGAAATTTTAGATGGGGCAAAGATTGTAACTCTCCCCAAATTTCAAACAAGCGCGTCCCAAACTGAAACATTGTCCCCCCTTAGTTCCCCGCCTCCCTCCGTTTCCCCATTCATACTCCGTGGGCGCCAAAATGCCCTCTCCACCAGCCGTGAAACCCCAGCCTCCTCCTTCCTCCACCCCATAGCGCCCAATCCACTGCCGCCCTCCTCCATCACGCCGGAGCAGGTACCCCGACGTCGTCATCCAACGCAACCGCTGTCACAACCTCCTCCTCACTGCTGCCGCTCCACTGTCACAACCGTCCACCGCACCGGAGCTGTTCCTACTACATCGTCGTTCGCCGCCTCGGATCTGCTTTCCCGCCACCGACAGACGGCCACCGCACCACACTCAACAACTTGGCCATGGGTTCGTCCAAGGCTGCACCGTCCTCCACAACTTCTCGTTTCCAGCGAACCACAAGAAGATCGTTGGAAAAACAGAAGGAGGACACAACACTGCCAGCAGAAAGAGGTACTCCTCTTCCCTTATTCGTGCAAACCTTACGTCTCTGCTCACACCGTATTCATCCCACGAAAGAAACTAGTTGAGCGCTTCTTACTGCATCTTCTTCGTGATACTAAATGCACATGGTTTCCTCCCTTTACTATTTCACCTTTGCTAGAGGTTAGTAGCCTGCTTGGATTTCAATTCAGGGCCAGTCGAACCGCAATTAAAAGAAGCAGCACCAGCTTAGGCGCGCGGAGCACCTAGTCCGCCTATTCGCCGGGGAAGCGGCACATTGTGTCTATCATAGGGGTGTGGGGCGCAGGAGCTTCTTGCACCCATCTGGAGGTTGGCGGGGCTTGAATGGATTGTTGGGGGGGGTGCCAAGCACGGCGGTGCGGTGAGGTCAAGGGGAGGGCGCAGGCAGGGGACTGGGCCGGTGGTCTCTGCCGTTTCGAGGAAGATCGTCAACACTGACTGGCTGGAGGTAGATGAAGGCGATCTGCCCGTTCTTTGTACATCGAACGGTGCAAAAAAATGGACTGAACTATTTGTTTTCAGTCGAATGTTGTTTTCATAGAATCGTGTAGTAATTTAGTGTGCCATGCATGTTGCAGAGATCATATGTCTCCCGTCATTTATTTCTCACTGACCTGCTATCTGCTACCTTTACACTGTACTAATTGTGCACACACTTCACCCATACTCACACTATTGTTTTTTATGCATGGGTATTTCAGACACTGACGTAGTGTTGATGAATGCTGAAAAGAAAAGACAAAAGTCGCTCCAGTGTAATTCAAAGATAAGCACTAAGCGTTTCAGCGCTCTAAAGGATGCAATGTCAGCAGTTGGAGACAGTAAACGTAGCTCTATAGTTGATGATCTCAATTGCCACACACAACCATCCCAGGTGCTTGCTTTAACTTCGCTTGTCAAATGTGGTTGCATGTTGCATATGGTATCTACCTTGTATTGCTTCCAATTTGGTTAAATTGCATCTGCTTACTTTACACATTATACCTTTGATTATGACATGCCTTCCTGTTTTTGATACATACTCCCTCCTTTCGGAATTACTCGTCCAAGAAATGAATGTATCTAGATGTATTTTAGTTGTAGATACATCCATTTTTGTGACAAGTAATTCCAAACGGAGGGAGTACTACATATGTCTATTAACCATGTTCGTACATCAAACTAATGCTATTGTGTATCCCTCGTCAATCACTTATGATGAGACAGTCACCCGGGTGGGTTACTGTGAGACGCCATACTCGTTTAAAGAGTGCAGTGTCATCCTCCCCACATGATTCTCAAGAAACAGCAAGGCTAAATGAAGATAGTCAACGTAGCTCTCTAGTTGATGACCGCAATTCCCCCACACCGCCATCACAGGTGCTTGCTCTAACTCCGTAGTGTGATATGTGGTTGCATGTTGCATACGGTGTCTAGCTTGTAATGCTTCTAATTAGGGTAAATTGCATCTGCTTAGTTTACATATTATACCTGTGAATATGACATGCCTTCCTATTTTTGGTACACACTACATCTATGTGTTAACCTTGTTCTTACATGAAACTACCTCTCTTCGGTATCCTGCATCAATCACTTACGATGAGTCACCATTATTCGTTGCATATTGCATATTATTTCTAGCCTGTTGCCATGTATTGCTTCTAATTTGGTCAAATACATTTGTTAGGGCACCCATTTAATTTGGTAGAGTGATATTGGTTTCATATTTCATATGGTTTCTAGCTTGCATTGATTCTAACAAGTTCAAGCACCTTGTGCTTAGTTTACACTTTATACATCATACATGTCAATATGTCACGCCGTCCTGTTTTTCATACATATTCCATCCTCCTATCATGCGGCTGCCTTACATGAAAGTAGTGTTCGTTAGTATCATGCATCAATGAGTTCTGAAGAGCAAATTTATTCCTTTTTCTTGTGGGTTTGACTTGACAAGGCGAAATCAAGAAAGAGGAAGGAAAAGAGTAAGGAAGGCGATGATGGTGGTCCTCTGCAGCAACGTAAACGGAGCATCTGTACCGATTCTCCTTGTACTGATAGTGCATTACAAGGTCCAAGTCTCCGCTCCCCTACTCCACCATCCAAGGTGCTTGCTCTAACTTGGCAGTGTGATATCTAGTTGCATGTTGCATATGGTGTCTAGCTTGTATTGCTCCTAATTAGTGTAAACTGCATCTGCTTAGCTTACACGTGATACGTGTAAATATGACACGCTTTCCTGTTTTTGGTACATACTATATCTGTCTATCACACCATGTTCTTACATGAAACTACTCTTCTTGTGTATTCTGCATCAGTCACTTATGATGGAACACCTTTAAGTTGGCAGTGTGATATTGGTTTGCGTCTTGAATATGGTTTCTAGCATGTATTGCTTCTAGTTTGATGAACGCCGCCTATGACGAGACAGTTTTAACTTGGAAGAGTGATATTGATTGCACCTTTCATATGGTGTCTAGTTTGAAGTGCTTCTAATTTGTTGAAGTGCCTTCTGCTTAGTTACCACATCATAGGTGTGAATATGTCAAGCCATCCATTTTTTCGTACATATTCCATCCTCGTATCATGACTTTGCCTTTCATCAAAGTAGTGTTCGTCAGTATCATGCATCAATGAGTTCTGAAGAGAAAATTTTATTCCTTTTTCTTGTGGGTTTGACTTGACAAGGCAAAATCAAGAAATAGGAAGGAAAAGAGTAAGGAAGGCGATGATGGTGGTCCTCTGCAACAACGTAAAGGGAGCATCTGTACCGATTCTCCTTGTACTGATAGTGCATTACAAGGTCCAAGTCTCCGCTCCCCTACTCCACCATCCAAGGTGCTTGCTCTAACTTGGCAGTGTGATATCTGGTTGCATGTTGCATATGGTGTCTAGCTTGTATTGCTCCTAATTAGTGTAAACTGCATCTGCTTAGCTTACACATGATACGTGTGAATATGACACGCTTTCCTGTTTTTGGTACATACTATATCTGTCTATCAAACCATGTTCTTACATGAAACTACTCTTCTTGTGTATCCTGCATCAGTCACTTATGATGGAACACCTTTAAGTTGGCATTGTGATATTGGTTTGCGTCTTGAATATGATTTATAGCATGTATTGCTTCTAGTTTGATGAACGCCACCTATGACGAGACAGTTTCCACTTGGCAGAGTGATATTGATTGCACCTTTCATATGGTGTCTAGTTTGCAGTGCTTCTAATTTTTGAAGTGCCTTCTGCTTAGTTACCACATCATAGGTGTGAATATGTCAAGACGTCCATTTTTTCATACATATTCCATCCTCGTATCATGACTTTGCCTTTCATCAGAGTAGTGTTCATCAGTATCATGCATGAATGAGTTTTGAAGAGCGAATTATATTCTTTTTTCTTGTCGGTTTGACCTCACAATGCATTGGATGATGGTGGTCCTTCCGAGCAACTAAAACGGAGGTTCACTATAGATTCTACTCCGCCTTCCTCCCAACAAGATTCGCAAGACAACGCAAGGCTAGACAGTCAACGTAGCTGTGTAGATGATGAGCACATCTCCCCTACTCCACCATCACTGGTGCTTGCTCTAACTTGGCACTATTATATGTGGTTGCATGTTGCGTATGATGTCTAGCTTGTATTGCTTCTAACTTTGTTGAATTGCATCTGCGTACTTTACACATAATGCCTGTGAATATGACACGTGTTCCTGTTTCTAGAACATACGTGTACATGATGAGCACATCTCCCCTACTCCACCATCACAGATGCTTGCTCTAACTTGTCACTATTATATGTGGTTGCATCTTGCGTATGATTTCTAGCTTGTATTGCTTCTAACTTTGTTGAATTGCATCTGCTTACTTTACACATAATGCATGTGAATATGACACGTGTTCCTGTTTCTAGAACATACGTGTACATGATGAGCATATCTCCCCTACTCCACCATCACAGGTGCTTGCTCTAACTTGGAACTGTTATATGTGGTTGCGTTTTCCGTATGATGTCTAGTTTGTATTGCTTATGATTATGTTGAATTGCATCTGTGTAGCTTACAACTCATACCTGCAATGATCACTTACCCATAAGACACAATTAACTTGGGATTGTGATGTAGGTTGCATCTTGCATTGTATTGTAGCTTGTACTGCTTCTAATTTCTTGAAATGGCACTTACGACGAGACACTTTTTACCTGATAGAGTGATATTGGTTGCATGTTCATATGGTGCCTAGCTTTCATTTATTCTAATTTGTTGAAATGCCTTCCGCTTACTGTTTTTTCATACATATTCCATCCTCCTATCGTATGTGTGAATATGAAACACTATCTTTTTTGTATATATTCCATCCTCCTATCCTGTGCTTGCCTTACATCAAAGTAGTGTTCGTTTGTATCATGCATCAACCAGTTATGCAGAGCTAATTTTATTCATCTTCTTGTGGTTTTGAATTCATAAGGCAATATCAGAAAATAGGAAGGAAAAGAGTAAGTTAGGGGATGTTGGTGGTCCTCCGCACCGACGCAAACAGAGACTCTCTAGATTTGCCACTGCTACTGCTAATGAAGTTGAAGTCCCAAGTCTACATGATGAGTTCATCTCCCGTACTCCACCATCGCAGGTGCTTGCTCTAAGTTGACAGTGTGATAATTGGTTTCATGTTGCATATGTTGTCTAGCCTGTATTTCTTCTATTTTGATTAAATTGCACCTACTGAGTTCATACGTTATACATGTGCATATGACATGGCGTTCTGTGTCTAGAATACACTGCATCTATCTATCATACCATGTTCTTACATCAAAGTACTGCTGTTGTGTATCCCGCATCAGTCACTCATGATTGGACACTTTTAACATGGCAGTTTGATAGTGGTTGCATCTTGCATTGATTTCTATGTTGTACTGCTTCTAATTTTTCGAATTGCCACTTATGACAAGACACTTTTAACTTGGCAGAGTAATATTGGTTGCATCTTTCATATGGTGTCTAGCTTGCATTACTTCTATTTTCTTGAAAATCCTTCTGCTTACTTTACACATCGTAGATGTGAATATGTCATGCCGTCCTGTTTTTCTTACATATTCCATCCTCATACGGTTGTCTTACATCAAAGTATTGCTTGTCTGTATCATGCATCAATGAGTTCTGAAGAGCGATTTTATTCTTTTGTGCTGTGGGTACGGCTTGACATGGCAAAGTCAAAAAAGAGCAAGGAAAATAATATAGTAGGGAGTGGTGTTACTTGTTGAGTGAAACAGAAAAGGATCTGTCGTCCAGATTCTGCTGGTACTTATAGTGCAGTAGAAGGTCCAAGTCCACCGGCTAAATCTACAAACACAGTATCACCTGCTCCACCAGCTGCAGCATCCGCTTCAACTATACCAGCATATCAACGAGTTACTCGTTTGTTTGCTACGGAACTGGCCAGTTCCCAAGCTGCCTTCACACCTAACACTACTTCCGAAGCACTGCTGACACAACAGGACTTGGCAAGATCAGATGAACCTCATGAGCATCAACACCAAAACGGTACCTGACCGAGTCAAGTTGCAGTTGCATGCTCCTTTATATGTACTCCCACAGTTTGATGTACACTAACACTTTCCATATTCGTTGTTAAACTAGCACCATGACGCAAGCGGAAACAGACATCAGGGATAATGCTTGACAGATTACAAAATCTAAAGGATGAAGAATGGAGATCCATTTTGAGGCAGGTTTAAAAAGGCCACGTGATGCTACAGAGTCAGCCAAGTTAGTATCAGAGGCAGCCGCTGTCATTAGGTGTCATGCACGTATCCTCCCAACGTGGATCTAGTACAGGAATGAGAAAGACAATACCCAGTTTAACACCTTCCTTGACCATTTATCCGTAAGTAATGTTATTCATTGCAATTAGTAATATTGTCTTGCTTTGTCCCATACTTTCTAGCTTCCTCCTAATAAGACTCACATTCTTTTTCAATAGATGAGGTTCAAGTTGGATCCGAAAGATGATGCAACTAAACAAGCATGCACTCATGTTTTTCAGTCTTCTCTGCGACAGTATCAGTACCACCTTAGAAAATCTCACTTTGAAGGCAAGGCTAACAATGAAATCGCCCAAACATCTCCAGTGGAATATATTACAGATGAAGACTGGACAGCCCTTGTTAAACACTTGTCTGATCTAAAGTATTAGGTAGGCTATATGTATTTGATCAGACCACATATTGAACTTGTATTTATGTATGTGCCTTACAAGTGTATCTTCTTCTAGGCTAATTGTTTGAAGAACAAGACCAACCGTTCTAAAGTGAAATTCCAACAGATAACAGGATCTCGTAGCTATATTGCACACTTCGAGGCTCTTGTAAATAGCTGCTACTTCCTTCTTTTTTCTGTGCCATATTATTGTAACATCCCAAATTTTCAATTTGGAATGTTATACATAGATCATTCATGCATATCATATTTTATTGCATTTTCGTTCCGCAATCCTCGAAATCCTAAGCAACTCAAGGACCCTCGGAGAGAGTTGGGGATTTCCCGGTATTCATATTTGATTTTTTTTATCAAATAATGAAACGAGGATTTTTGATTTTGATTATTTTTCTCTCCAAAAAATATTTCATGATAAAATATATGAGAGGAGATAATATGACTTCTCCAAAATAATTGAAATATTGGAGGAAAAATATTAAAATCATTTATTTGATTTTATTTGGATTTTATTCGTATTAGAAAAATTGCACGTTTTCAAAATTTCATTTAGGGCCAAGAAAATGTTCATCCCGTTCTAAATATTTTATTTACACGGTAAAAATTTGTTTTGGCATTTTTAGATTTTTATTTTATTTTCTAGGATTTATTTTCTGTTCGGCGGAATTATTAAAAAAAATCCAGCCGGCTGGGCCGAAACACAGCCGGGCCGGCCCACTCCCCGCGTGCGCCGTCTCCCACCCGGTGATCGAGGCGCCGCCGCCTCGGACGAGGCGTCCGGCTGAGACTCCTCCTCGCCGCCGCCTTGGCCCCTCCTCCAAGCCACCCCCCTTTATATACTCCCCCCGGACCCCCGCCACCACCACAACCACCACCGCCGCCGAGCCCCGCCCCGAGCCGCGCCGCCGCCTCTCGCCGCCCGCGCCTCGCCGCCGCCGCTACAGCCGCTTCGCCATGCCGCGCCGCTGCCGCCGCTGCAAGCCGCCACCCCACCGCCTAAGCCCCGCCTCACCGGAGGTACCGCGCCGATCTGCCGCCGCCGGTTTTTTTAAGAACCGATTCGGTTTTTTTAAACCCTAGTACATTTTTTTAGATCGGTTCGCCGGTTTTTCTCGGTTCCTCTATTTAGCAGACGTTCGTCCATACGTTTGTTATAACGAAAGGTTTTCGCTCGTTAGTTACAGATAACGAACGCTCGTTCGTTAGTCTGTTCGTCAGTTTTCTTTTTATCGGATTTTTCCGCGATTACTCTCGATCGCGATTCCTGATCCGATTTTCGTTTCTGTTTATCTTTTCGCTCGTTAGTCGGAATCAGGCGATTCAAGTGCGTAGATCTTCATCTCGAGACCCTCTTTCCGCTTAACCAACTTGCACAAGTTTTTGCTACTGTAAAATTTGACATTAGTTCAGATTAGTAAATAGATATTGTTTCTTTCGCTGTTTGAGTTTCGTTGCTCCGTTTGGTTGGATTCTTTTTGCAAACCGGAGTTCTTAAGTTGAACTTTCTGGTCAATCTCTCTTATTTGAGTTTTGCCTGTGCATCTTTGCTTGTTGCTTATGTATGCTATTGTTTGTTTGCGATAGAATTCCCGGAGTGTGAAGCGTGTTATTTGGAGTCTCTAGGTTACGCGGATCGTCAGCAAGGCAAGTAACACATTGGTCATACTCTTTCCATGCCCAGTTTTTATGCATTAGAATCAATCTTCAAACACTGCATGATTAGGATGTCATTAACATGTGGGTTGGGAAGTAGTTGTTGAGGTAGAACCTATTGCCCTGTTATATTCAAACCCTTGGGAGTTACTTCTACGCGTTGCTTATATTGCTATGCTATGCTCGTAGACGTGGTTTGGGTGAGTGAAATCCATGACAGATGTGAGATTGTTAAATTAATGGTTCAACTTAAGGTGGCAACTTGAATTTACATCTGGGTGGATTGAGGCACCTGGAGTACCCAGTGTTGCCTGTATTTTTTGGAAATCCCGGAGTACCCGTGTGATCTTCCTATGGACCGCCACCCAGGCTCAAAGGGAACTGAGATGATTCATGCTAGAAACTTCCGTGTGCAGCCACAAGCTATTATGGGATCTAGCATAGTTGAGTAAGTTACGTGAAGCTCTTGAAGAGGTAGATCAGCAGGTAGTGGGTTTGTAGGTTTGGTATGGTCTACCCGGAGCAGAGAGTTAATGTTTATGAAAGACGGTGTCTCGGTCATCCGTTTCTCAAACACCATGTAGTGCGAGAAATACAACGGAGGCGATTGAGTCTTGTGGGGAAAAGTGCGCAAACCTATGCAGAGTGTACAATCTAATCATGGTTAGCCGTGTCCTCGGTTATGGACAATCTTGAGTATCTAGTACTTCGAGTATCTTACGTATCTCATCACTCTTAATTAATATTGTTGGGTTGTTAATTACTTTAATTTGGGATTGAGTTGGAGGAACCTTCTCAATGATGTTTCAACCACCATGCTAGTTAAAATAAAATCTATTCCTTTGTTGTAGGGAAAAATTGGCTTTTCGCAAAAACTATAACCATAGAGCTTTCCACCAGCCAAATATGCATGTAGTGATAGCATTATTCTGTTCTTGCTCTACTGTGTTATTTTTCTAGCATATTCCATGTGCTGACCCATTTTTGGGCTGCAACGTATTATGTTGCAGACTTTTCTAACGAGGAGTAAGGTTCATTAGGTCGTTGCCGTGCAGCTCAGCTATGCCATTGGAGTTGATGGACTCACTTTATCTTCCAAGCCTTCCGCTGTTATCGTATTAGATAGCCTTAAGCCATAATTATTGTAATAAGTTATCTTTTGAGACATTCACTGTAATAAGTGTGTGATTGATAATCTATTATAAATCCTTCGAGTACTGTGTGTGTCAGCATTACCGATCCAGGGATGACACTGAAGCACAGAGACTTGACCGCTTGAGGTCGGGTCGCTACAAGATGGTATCAGAGCACACGCTGAGTGTAGGACACGACCACTAAGATAAAACCATAGGTCACTCTTCTCTACCCATTTCTGACTCCTCTCCATTTTCTACTCTTTAGGATGGCGGAGATGAAGAACAAGTTTGCACAACCAGATGAAGAAGAACCTTTTGGATGACACCTGAAGGAAGTCACTAGGTACCTAAACATAGGAATACCAAGCTTCACCGGGACCTACAACGCCACTTTACCAGAAGAGGAGCGATGGATGATTCAAGTTCAAGTTCCAGGAAGGACCCTCACGCCAGTCACTAAACCTATAGAATTTTCCTTCGACGCACGAACCTGGAGTTTAGGAAAGAGTATGGCAGCTCACATCACCATGGGACGCATTGGAGAAGTATATCACAAGGATCTAAAGGACACTATCTACCAGATATGTGGGCGCCGAGATGAGCAATGGGAGATGATCAGCACCAGGAAGGATAGATCAATTGCAGCTTTCATCCAGGAACTAAACCAGCACATTCGACGCCAGGAGAATCAGATGTGCGCAGACATGATAGATTTGAAGAAGGCGGAGACAAGGATCATCGAGCTTGAAGAAGAACTTAAGTCTACACGTGATGGATATGAGGAGGAAATTGCGACACTACTGGAGAATAATAACGACCTGATTAAGAAGATCGAAATATTCATGGGAGACCCCACACCAGTAGAAGAAGACGAAGAACCCAAGGAGATTCGCCCGGAAGACTACATCATCATCGACGACACCGATTCTGACCTGAGCGATGATGACTTTGAAGACGAAGCTGGAGCAGATATCATGGAGTCTACAACCGAGGAATATTTTTAGTATACCACCACATCAGTAGTAGTATTCCCCCATGTAAATAGAGTAGTCTGAGCACTTTTGCGATAGTTAGATCGATTGTATGTCTTGCTTGATTGATTGAGTGAAATGTTTGTGTTTGTCTCATGTGCATATGCGTAGTGCTTTCTCATTAGACCTCATTCTATTCTAATCTCTCCCCCCTAAAACCCATCAGATGCCTCCGAGACGTGACCCCGGATTTGCATTCCCACCCGAGCTCACTCAGTTGATCCAGCAACAGAATACCCTGATGTAGTTGCTAGTTCAGAACCAGGGCAACAACAACAACAATTCACCACCCCCACCACCACTAGTTGACAACTTAGCCCGTTTTCTGAGGTTGCAACCGCCGGTGTTTTCCAGTAGCACCGAGCCTATAGTAGCAGATGATTGGCTCCACAGGATTGGAAGGGAGTTAACCACTGTAGGATGCACTGATGCTGAGAAGGTGCGTGTCAGAGTAATGGGCCACGGGTAGGCCAACCCGAGTCCCATAACCTTTCAAGACATCGGGGCAGGCTGCGCCCCTCAAGACCCCAGGGCGAAGAGCCGTCTCCTGAGGAGTCAACGGCAGGGCGGCCGACTGCCCGCTCACGGCCGAGTTCCAGGGACGACTTCCAGAAAGGCCGGCTTTGGGGAGTCAGCCGGCGACTCCAGCAAACCCATGACCCCATCAAAGGGGACGGGGCAGAGGCGTGGCTACAGTGAAGCCCACTCCCGCCCCTTACCAAGGGCAGGCATGGCCACAGCACGCCGTACCCGGGAAGATCTTCGTGCGGCGTGGCACTGTTGCCCAGCCGGCCCTGACATCAGCACCACTGTACCAGGTCCTGTGCTCACGACGGCTTGTCTGTACGGCCTGGAGGCAGCGGGGCCCACCAGTCAGCGAGACCTCGGGAGACGGCGGGAGAACCGCTAGTCGGACCCGTCGGGAGTCGGCCCGGGGGAGTCGGCCGAGCCCTCCCCCGGGGCCCACGCGCCATTAATCAAGATGAGATGGGGAGTGGCCATAGTGATCGCCCGCCAGGCGGCGGGGCTGTTGCCATGACCCCATGACCAAGCCTGCGTCATTAGAAGCACTTCTACAGTAATCAGCGGCCGGCAAGACCCGCCCGCGGCGGACGCGGCCTGTCGGCTCCGTACCAGACCAGTCGGCGGGCCCCAGCAGTCGGCGGAGAAGTCGAAGGTCGGAGGCACTGACGAATGGGCCCGCGCCCAGTCGAATTACCATTGTACCCCTGGGGGTAGGCCTATATAAACCCGCCAGGGCACCCATGCAAGGGGTTGGATCCCAGTAGTTCTAGACCATACCCGATAGAAGGAGAGAGCTAGCCTTGCCCTCTTCTACCACCAGAAACAGCTCAAGGAGCAACCGTGTAAACACTTGGCCATAGTGATCATGCGGAGACCCCGCAGAGCAGCAGTAGGGGTATTATCTCCCCGGAGAGCCCCGAAGCTGGGTAAGATCCGCCGGCATGCATGTCTTCGCCTCATCCCGTTTCCAGGCACCGGCGACGTTCTACTCGCCCCCACCATGATAAGCCATCCGTTGGCATATGTCGCACCAAACCCCCGACATTTGGCGCCCACCGTGGGGCCTGGTGCACCGCCGTCCAGAGATCTGTTCTGGACGGGAACCCTTTTCCTCCCTGGCGAGCGTAGCCAGCCAGGCACGCCAGGCGAAGTCTGCATCGACGCGCTGCGCGGTGTTGAGATCGCCTGTGCAGCCAGCTCCTTGGCCGAACTTGTCGGCGAGGTCCGCCTCTTCGACGAACCTGCGTCCGACGCAGGCGCGGGCGGCCCCGAAAACCTCCTCGTGGGCCTCCTCGATCAACTCCACGTTTCCGGCGAGCCTGCCGTAGACTTGGAGTCCGTAGGCTCCACCGACCCGATGCTGGTCGACTCCGACACCGCGTCGATCGACGCGTTCCCCACCAACGTGGTGGTCTACGACGAACCTCTCTCCCACGCAGAGAGCGACGGAAGCACCGTCACTAAGGTGCTAGTCATCAGTCATGACGAGTTCCCTGGCGGAGGAGCGCCCGACTCACTCGGCGCAGCGCTGCACGACCTGACTGCGCCCATTCCGGAAGATGCTGACGCGGAGACGTTAGAAGCGCGCCGCCTTCAGCTCATTGAAGGCGCGAATAAGCTGGCCAGCATGAGACGCTTGTCAGAAGCTTACCAGCGGGAGATGGATCGCGCCGTTGGCGGCTCGCCGGCCCCGGCAGGGCCCAGCCGCCTTGGCGCGGTCCAGCAGCGCGGCGTAGCCATCGCTAGCCTATTTGGGGCTAGCCGCCCCGTGTACGCTACACTAGCGGAGAACATCCGAGCCACCCAGGCAGCGGAGGATGAGCTGGACAATTTCGAGGGCGAAGAACGCCGCCTCATGATGGAGCGAGTCCAGCAGCTCCTCGACGCGGCCGCCGCGCAGAACGAGGCCGGCTGGCGGCGCCCGAGGAAGAAAGGACAAGGAGCCGGCTGCCAGCCACAGCCAGACTCGCATTACCATAGAGCGCGACCGAGATGGCCGCCCGAGAGCAGTGGAACGACGGGACGACTGTCCGCCTCCCCCTCCCCGCAAGGAGAGGCGAGTCTCCCCGCCGCCTGTTGACCATCCGACTCTCGGTGACCGCCTTGGCCGCCGAGAGGGAGTTGGAGAGAATGACGCCCGCCATCGGATCGACCGACTTCATCGGTCCCTGGCGCTGGAAGAAGAAGACGAGCTGGGTCCGCCTTGTTTCGGGCCCCGCATTCGGGACGAGCCCTTTCCCAGAGGGTTCACGCTCCCAAGAGACACGCCCAAGTATACCGGCTCCGTGAAGCCAGAAGACTGGCTAGTCGACTACTCCACGGCTGTCAGCATAGCAAACGGCAACAAACGTGTCACCGTAAAGTACGTTCCGCTCATGCTCCAGGGCACGACCCGGACATGGCTGAATAGCCTAAAGCCCTACAGCATCAATAGCTGGGTCGACTTCACTGAAGCGTTCGTCCGCAACTTCACCAGCACGTACAAGCGTCCTCCCAAGCCTCGTCAGCTCTCCTTGTGCGTACAAGGTCCTGACGAGTTGACTCGCGACTACCTCACGCGTTGGGCTGAGCTCCGGAACTCCTGCGAGGGCGTGCACGAGGTGCAGGCCATCGAGTACTTCATAGCCGGGTGCCGAGAAGGCACCCTCCTCAAGCACAAGCTCCTCTGCGACGAGCCAGAGACCCTCGACGAGCTGCTAATCATAGCGGACAAGTATGCCACGACCGACTCCTCCATGAAGGCGGGAATTCAAATCAGCACGACTGGCAAAGTAGCTCCTCAGGCTCCAAGAACTCCGGCGGCAGACGCCGACGGCGACAACAGCAGGGCGATAACAAGCGCAAGGCCCCGCAGCCGGCTTCCGGCAGCCGGCAGGTCGCGACCGTTGGAGCCCAGCAGCCAGAAGAGCAACCTCCGCCCAAGCGACAGAAAGGCGGCAAGCCGAACTGGTTGCCGGCCTTCTCCTATGAGCAGAACTTGGATGGACCCTGCAAGTTCCACAGCGGCGTGAAGCCATCGAATCACACCACCCGGAAGTGCCACTGGCTCACCAGGATCGCCAAGGGAGACGGCCTCCTGCCACCCCCGCCTGCTGGGCAGCCGCCTCCGCCTCCGCCCCAGCAGCCGGCAGTCAGGCCAATCGACGCAGTACAAGACGAATACCCTGAAGAGCATGGAGCCTATGTGGTGTTCACCAGTGTGGCTGATGATCGACGCAGCAGGCGGCTGCAGCGACAAGAGGTGAACGCAGTAGCCTAAGAGACGCCAGAGTTCATGCACTGGTCTGAGAGGCCCATCAGCTGGAGTAGGGCTGACCACCCAGAAGTGATGCCGAGTCCGGGCTCCTACACCTTGGTCCTGGACGCCACCTTTGCCACGGACAAACAGGCCACGCGTTTCTCACGAGTTCTGATAGACAGGGGCAGCAGCATCAATATCCTGTACAAGGAGACAATGGAGAAGTTAGGAATCAAGCAAAGACACCTTCAGAACAGCCGGACTGTGTTCCACGGCATTGTTCCTGGGCTTTCCTGCTCACCAATCGGCAAGATCCTAATTGACGACCTCTTTGGGGACAAAGATCACTTCCGAAGAGAGTCTGTTTGGTTTGAGGTGGTGGACCTTGAGAGCCCATACCATGCGCTACTTGGCCGACCCGCCTTGGCCAAGTTCATGGCGGTCCCCCACTACGCCTACCTCAAGATGAAGATGCCCAGTTCCAGGGGAATTCTGACTGTGGCCGGCGACTACCGGAAGTCGTCCGCTTGCGCGGCCGAGAGCAGTCGGCTGGCCGAGTCCTTGGTGATCGCAACCAAGAAGCGACTCCTTGAACGAGTTGTGGCGATGACCGGCAAGCAGCCGGAGATATCGCCCGACCCGAAGGAGTCGGAAGCCGAAGGTTCGTTCAAACCGGCCAAAGAGACAAAGAAGATACCCTTGGATCCGGAGCACCCAGAGAGGTACGCCGTCGTAGGTGCAAACCTCGACAGCAAATAGGAAGGCGAGCTCGTCGATTTCCTCCGTGAGAATCGGGACATCTTCGCATGGTCTCCCAAAGACATGCCAGGTGTATCGACGGATTTCGCCGAGCACAAGTTACATGTCCGATCTAATGCAAAGCCGGTCAGGCAGCCCCTGCACCGCTTACCAGAAAAGAAGAGAAGAGTTGTCGGAGAAGAGATAGCCCGACTCCTAGCAGCCGGCTTCATTACGGAAGTTTTCTTCCCGGAGTGGCTGGCAAATCCGGTCCTGGTGCTAAAGAAGAACAAGCAATGGCGAATGTGTATTGACTACACGAGCCTCAACAAGGCCTGCCCCAAGGAACCATTTGCTCTACCAAGAATTGACCAGGTGATAGACTCCACAGCCGGATGCGAGTTGTTGAGTTTCTTGGATGCATACTCAGTATATCACCAGATCAAGCGGAACCCGGCTGACAGATTGAAGACCGGCTTCATCATGCCGTTTGGAGCATTCTGCTACCTCACCATGATGTTCGGCTTGAGGAATGCTGGCGCCACCTTTCAGCGTTGCATGCAGAAGTGTCTCCTCAAGCAGCTCGGCCGGAACGCCCACGTTTACGTAGATGACGAGGTGGGGAAGACGGAAAAGCATGGAACACTGTTGGAAGACCTCAAGGAGACCTTTGAGAACCTGCGCCGGTTCCAGATCAAGCTCAACCCCGAGAAGTGTGTCTTCGGAGTACCAGCCGGCCAGCTGCTAGGTTTCCTGGTCTCTGAACGCGGCATAGAATGCAACCCAGTAAAAATCAAGGCCATCGAGAGAATGGAGGTACCCATCCGATTGCTGGATGTGCAGAAGTTCACCGGCTGCTTAGCATCCATCAGCCGATTCATCAGTCGGCTGGGCGAGAAAGCTCTCCCCTTATACCAACTCATGAAGAAGACCACTTTTTTTGAGTGGAACCATAAGGCGGACGAAGCTTTTCACCAGTTGAAGAAGATGCTGACTACTCCACCCGTCCTGGCGGCTCCGACTCCCAAGGAACCTATGCTCCTGTACATCGCCGCCACCAGCCGAGTGTTGGAAATATGCCCTAGAGGCAATAATAAAAGCATTATTATTATATTTCCTTGTTCATGATAATTGTCTTTATTCATGCTATAATTGTATTATCCGGAAATCGTAATACATGTGTGAATAATAGACACCAACATGTCCCTAGTAAGCCTCTAGTTGACTAGCTCGTTGATCAACAGATAGTAATGATTTCCTGACTATGGACATTGGATGTCGTTGATAACGAGATCACATTATTAGGAGAATGATGTGATGGACAAGACCCAATCCTAAGCATAGCACAAGATCGTGTAGTTCGTTTGCTAGAGCTTTTCCAATGTCAAGTGTCTTTTCCTTTGACCATGAGATCGTGTAACTCCTAGATACCGTAGGAGTGCTTTGGGTGTACCAAACGTCACAACGTAACTGGGTGACTATAAAGGTGCACTACAGGTATCTCCGAAAGTGTCTGTTGGGTTGACACGGATCGAGACTGGGATTTGTCACTCCGTATGACGGAGAGGTATCACTGGGCCCACTCGGTAATGCATCATCATAATGAGCTCAAAGTGACCAAGTGTCTGGTCACGGGATCATGCATTACGGTACGAGTAAAGTGACTTGCCGGTAACGAGATTGAACGAGGTATTGGGATACCGACGATCGAATCTCGGGCAAGTAATATACCGATTGACAAAGGGAATTGCATACGAGGTTGCTTGAATCCTCGACATCGTGGTTCATCCGATGAGATCATCGTGGAGTATGTGGGAGCCATCATGGGTATCCAGATCCCGCTGTTGGTTATTGACCGGAGAGTCGTCTCGGTCATGTCTACATATCTCCCGAACCCGTAGGGTCTACACACTTAAGGTTCGGTGACGCTAGGGTTGTAGGGATATGTATATGCAGTAACCCGAATGTTGTTCGGAGTCCCGGATGAGATCCTGGACATCACGAGGAGTTCCGGAATGGTTCGGAGGTAAAGAATTATATATAGGAAGTGCTATTTCGGCCATCGGGACAAGTTTTGGGGTTATCGGTATTGTACCGGGACCACCGGAAGGGTCCCAGGGGCCCACCGGGTGGGGCCACCTACCCCGGGGGGCCACATGGGCTGTAGGGGGTGCGCCTTGGCCTACATGGGCCAAGGGCACCAGCCCCAATAGGCCCATGCGCCTAGGGTTTCCAAGAGGGAGGAGTCCCACTAGTGGAAGGCACCCCTAGGTGCCTTGGGGGGAGGGAAACCTCCCCTTGGCCGCCGCCCCCTAGGAGATTGGATCTCCTAGGCCGGCGCCCCCCCCGTAGGCCCTCCTATATATAGTGGGGGAAGGAGGGCTCTTGAGACACGCCTTTGGTTGCCTCCTTCTCCCTCTCTAACACATCCTCCTCCTCCATAGCGCTTGGCGAAGCCCTGCCGGAGTACTGCAGCTCCATCAACACCACGCCGTCGTGCTGCTGCTGGTGCCATCTCCCTCAACCTCTCCTCTGCCCTTGCTGGATCAAGAAGGAGGAGACGTGGCTGTTTCGTACGTGTGTTGAACGCGGAGGTGCCGTCCGTTCGATGCTAAGATCTCCGGTGATTTGGATCACGTCGTGTACGACTACCTCATCCCCGTTCTTTGAACGCTTCCGCTCGCGATCTACAAAGGTATGTAGATGCATCCGATCACTCGTTGCTAGATGAACTCATAGATGGATCTTGGTGAAACCGTAGGAAATTTTTTGTTTTCTGCAACGTTCCCCAACAGTGGCATCATGAGCTAGGTCTATGCGTAGTTCTCTTGCACGAGTAGAACACAATTTGTTGTGGGCGTTGATGTTGTCAACTTTCTTGCCGCTACTAGTCTTATCTTGCTTCAACGGTATTGTGGGATGAAGCAGCCCGGACCAACCTTACACATATGCTTACGTGAGACCGGTTCCACCGACTAACATGCACAAGTTGCATAAGGTGGCTGGCGGGTGTCTGTCTCTCCTACTTTAGTTGGAGCGGATTCGATGAAAAGGGTCCTTATGAAGGGTAAATAGAAGTTGACAAATCACGTTGTGGCTTTCACGTAGGTAAGAAAACGTTCTTGCTAGAACCCTACTTCAGCCACGTAAAACTTGCAAACAACAATTAGAGGACGTCTAACTTGTTTTTGCAGCAAGTGCTTTGTGATATGATATGGACAAAGTTGTGATGAATGATGAATGATCTATATGTGATGTATGAGATGTTCATACCATTGTAATAGGAATCACGACTTGCATGTCGATGAGTATGACAACCGGCAGGAGCCATAGGAGTTGTCTTTATTTTGTATGACCTGCGTTTCATTGAGAAACGCCATGTAAATTACTTTACTTTATTGCTAAACGCGTTAGCCATAGTAGTAGAATAATAGTTGGCGAGCAACTTCATGGAGACACAATGATAGAGATCATGATGATGGAGATCATGGTGTCATGTTGGTGACAAGATGATCATGGAGCCCCAAGATGGAGATCAAAGGAGCTATGTGATATTGGCCATATCATGTCACTATTATTATTTGATTGCATTTGATGTTTATCATGTTTTGCATCTTGTTTACTTAGAACGACGGTAGTAAATAAGATGATCCCTCACAACAATTTCAAGAAGTGTTCTCCCCTAACTGTGCACCGTTGCTAAAGTTCGTCGTTTCGAAGCACCACGTGATGATCGGGTGTGATAGATCCTTACGTTCACATACAACGGGTGTAAGACAGTTTTACACATGCAAAAACACTTAGGGTTAACTTGACGAGCCTAGCATGTGCATAGACATGGCCTCGGAACACAGAAGACCGAAAGGTCGAGCATGAGTCGTATAGAAGATACGATCAACATGAAGATGTTCACCAACGTTTACTAGTCCGTCTCACGTGATGATCGGACACGGCCTAGTTAACTCGGATCATGTTATACTTAGATGACTAGAAGAGGGATGTCTATCTAAGTGGGAGTTCTTTGAATAATTTGATTAGATGGACTTAATTATCATGAACTTAGTCTAAAATCTTTACGATATGTCTTGTAGATCAAATGGCCAACGTAGTCCTCAACTTCAACGCGTTCCTAGAGAAAACCAAGCTGAAAGACGATGGCAGGAACTATACGGACTGGGTCCAGAACCTGAGGATCATCCTCATAGCTGCCAAGAAAGATTATGTCCTACAAGCACCGCTGGGTGACGCACCTATTCTCCCTGCAGAACAAGACGTTATGAATGCTTGGCAGGCACGTACCGATGACTACTCCCTCGTTCAGTGCGGCATGCTTTACAACCTAGAGCCGGGGCTCCAAAAGCGTTTTGAGAGACATGGAGCATATGAGATGTTCGAAGAGCTGAAAATGGTTTTCCAAGCTCATGCCCGGGTCGAGAGATATGAAGTCTCCGACAAATTCTTCAGCTGTAAGATGGAGGAAAATAGTTCTGTTAGTGAGCACATACTCACTATGTCTGGGTTACATAACCGCTTGACTCAGCTGGGAGTTAATCTCCCGGATGATGCGGTCATTGACAGAATCCTCCAGTCGCTTCCACCGAGCTACAAGAGCTTTGTGATGAACTTCAATATGCAGGGGATGGAGAAGACCATTCCTGAAGTATTTGCTATGCTGAAATCAGCAGAGGTAGAAGTCAAGAAGGAACATCAAGTGTTGATGGTAAATAAAACCACTAAGTTCAAGAAGGGCAAGGGTAAAAAGAACTCCAAGAAGGACGGCAAGGGAGTTGCCGCGCCCAGCAAGCAAGCTGCCGGGAAGAAGCCAAAGAATGGACCCAAGCCCGAGACTGAGTGATTTTATTGCAAGGGAAGTGGTCACTGGAAGCGGAATTGCCCCAAATACTTAGCGGACAAGAAGGCCGGCAACACCAAAGGTATATTTGATGTACATGTAATTGATGTGTACCTTACCAGTTCTCATATTTGTAACTCACAGCAGGAGCTGCGGAATAAACGAAGACTGGCGAAGGACGAGGTGACGATGCGTGTCGGGAATGGTTCCAAGGTCGATGTGATCGCCGTCGGCACGCTACCTCTACATTTACCTACGGGATTAGTTATAAACCTCAATAATTGTTATTTAGTGCCAAGTTTGAGCATGAACATTGTATCAGGATCTCGTTTAATACGAGATGGCTACTCATTTAAATCCGAGAATAATGGTTGTTCTATTTATATGAGAGATATGTTTTATGGTCATGCTCCGATGGTCAATGGTTTATTCTTAATGAATCTCGAACGTAATATTACACATATTCATAGTGTGAATACCAAAAGATGTAAAGTTGATAACGATAGTCGCACATACTTGTGGCATTGCCGCCTTGGTCACGTAGGTGTCAAACGCATGAAGAAGCTCCATGCAGATGGACTTTTAGAGTCTCTTGATTATGAATCATTTGACACGTGCGAATCATGCCTCATGGGTAAAATGACCAAGACTCCGTTCTCAGGCACAATGGAGCGAGCAACCAACTTATTGGAAATCATACATACTGATGTGTGCGGTCCAATGACTGTTGAGGCTCGCGGTGGCTATCGTTATGTTCTCACCCTCACTGATGACTTAAGTAGATATGGGTATGTCTACTTAATGAAACACAAGTCTGAAACCTTTGAAAAGTTCAAGGAATTTCAGAGTGAAGTTGAGAATCAACGTGACAGGAAAATCAAGTTTCTACGATCAGATCGTGGAGGAGAATACTTGAGTCACGAATTTGGCACACACTTAAGAAAATGTGGAATAGTTTCACAACTCACGCCGCCTGGAACACCTCAGCGTAATGGTGTGTCCGAACGTCGTAATCGCACTCTATTAGATATGGTGCGATCTATGATGTCTCTTACCGATTTACCACTATCCTTTTGGGGCTATGCTTTAGTGACTGCCGCATTCACTTTAAATAGGGCACCATCGAAATCCGTTGAGACGACACCGTTTGAATTATGGTTTGGGAAGAAACCTAAGCTGTCGTTTCTAAAAGTTTGGGGATGCGATGCTTATGTCAGGAAACTTCAACCTGAAAAGCTCGAACCTAAATCGGAAAAATGCGTCTTCATAGGATACCCTAAAGAAACTATTGGGTATATCTTCTACCTCAGATCCGAAGGCAAGATCTTTGTTGCCAAGAATGGGTCCTTTCTAGAGGAAGAGTTTCTCTCGAAAGAAGTAAGTGGGAGGAAAGTAGAGCTTGATGAAGTATTACCTCTTGAACCGGAAAATGGCGTAACTCAAGAAAATGTTCCTGAGGTGCCTGAACCGACTAGAGAGGAAGTTAATGATGATGATCAAGATACTTCTGATCAAGCTCCTACTGAAATTCGAAGGTCCACAAGGACACGTTCCGCACCAGAGTGGTACGGCAACCCTGTCTTGGAAATCATGTTGTTAGACAACGGTGAACCTTCGAACTATGAAGAAGCGATGGCGGGCCCGGATTCCGACAAATGGCTAGAAGCCATGAAATCCGAGATAGGATCCATGTATGAAAACGAAGTATGGACTTTGACTGACTTGCCCGTTGAACGGCGAGCCATAGAAAATAAATGGATTTTTAAGAAGAAGACAAACGCGAATGGTAATGTGACCATCTATAAAGCTCGGCTTGTCGCTAAGGGTTATCGACAAGTTCAAGGGGTTGACTACGATGAGACTTTTTCACCGGTAGCGAAGCTGAAGTCCGTCCGAATCATGTTAGCGATTGCCGCATTCTATGATTATGAAATATGGCAAATGGACGTCAAAACGGCATTCCTTAATGGTTTCCTTAAGGAAGAATTGTAGATGATGCAGCCGGAAGGTTTTGTCGATCCTAAGAATGCTGACAAGGTGTGCAAGCTCCAACGCTCGATTTATGGGCTGGTGCAAGCATCTCGGAGTTGGAACATTCGATTTGATGAGATGATCAAAGCGTTTGGGTTTACACAGACTTATGGAGAAGCCTGTGTTTACAAGAAAGTGAGTGGGAGCTCTGTAGCATTTCTCATATTATATGTAGATGACATACTTTTGATGGGAAATGATATAGAACTTTTGGACAACATTAAGGCCTACTTGAATAAGAGTTTTTCAATGAAGGACCTTGGAGAAGCTGCTTATATATTAGGCATCAAGATCTATAGGGATAGATCGAGACGCCTCATAGGTCTTTCACAAAGCACATATCTTGATAAGATTTTGAAGAAGTTCAAAATGGATCAGTCCAAGAAAGGGTTCTTGCCTATTTTGCAAGGTGTGAAATTGAGCTCAGCTCAATGTCCGACCACGGCAGAAGATATAGAAGAGATGAGTGTCATCCCCTATGCCTCAGCCATAGGTTCTATTATGTATTCCATGCTGTGTACCAGACCTGATGTAAACCTTGCCGTAAGTTTGGTAGGAAGGTACCAAAGTAATCCCGGCAAGGAACACTGGACAGCGGTCAAGAATATCCCGAAGTACCTGAAAAGGACAAAGGACATGTTTCTCGTTTATGGAGGTGACGAAGAGCTCGTCGTAAAGGGTTACGTCGACGCTAGCTTCGACACAGATCTGGATGACTCTAAGTCACAAACTGGATACGTGTATATGTTGAATGGTGGAGCAGTAAGCTGGTGCAGCTGCAAGCAGAGCATCGTGGCGGGATCTACATGTGAAGCGGAGTACATGGCAGCCTCGGAGGCAGCACATGAAGCAATTTGGGTGAAGGAGTTCATCACCGACCTAGGAGTCATACCCAATGCGTCGGGGCCGATCAAGCTCTTCTGTGACAACACTGGAGCTATTGCACTTGCCAAGGAGCCCAGGTTTCACAAGAAGACAAGGCACATCAAGCGTCGCTTCAACTCCAGTCGTGAAAATGTTCAAGATGGAGACATAGAGATTTGTAAAGTACATACGGACCTGAATATAGCAGATCCGTTGACTAAACCTCTCCCTAGGGCAAAACATGATCAACACCAGAATTCCATGGGTGTTCGATTCATCACAATGTAACTAGATTATTGACTCTAGTGCAAGTGGGAGACTGTTGGAAATATGCCCTAGAGGCAATAATAAAAGCATTATTATTATATTTCCTTGTTCATGATAATTGTCTTTATTCATGCTATAATTGTATTATCCAGAAATCGTAATACATGTGTGAATAATAGACACCAACATGTCCCTAGTAAGCCTCTAGTTGACTAGCTCGTTGATCAACAGATAGTCATGATTTCCTGACTATGGACATTGGATGTCATTGATAACGAGATCACATCATTAGGAGAATGATGTGATGGACAAGAACCAATCCTAAGCATAGAGCAAGATCGTGTAGTTCGTTTGCTAGAGCTTTTCCAATGTCAAGTGTCTTTTCCTTTGACCATGAGATCATGTAACTCCCGGATACCGTAGGAGTGCTTTGGGTGTACCAAACGTCACAACGTAACTGGGTGACTATAAAGATGCACTACAGGTATCTCCGAAAGTGTCTGTTGGGTTGACACGGATCGAGACTGGGATTTGTCACTCCGTATGACGGAGAGGTATCACTGGGCCCACTCGGTAATGCATCATCATAATGAGCTCAAAGTGACCAAGTGTCTGGTCATGGGATCATGCATTACAGTACGAGTAAAGTGACTTGCCGGTAACGAGATTGAACGAGGTATTGGGATACCGACGATCGAATCTCGGGCAAGTAACATACCGATTGACAAAGGGAATTGCATACGAGGTTGCTTGAATCCTCGACATCGTGGTTCATCTGATGAGATCATCGTGGAGTATGTGGGAGCCATCATGGGTATCCAGATCCCGCTGTTGGTTATTGACCGGAGAGTCGTCTCGGTCATGTCTACATATCTCCCGAACCCGTAGGGTCTACAAACTTAAGGTTCGGTGACGCTAGGGTTGTAGGGATATGTATATGCAGTAACCCGAATTTTGTTCAGAGTCCCGGATGAGATCTCGGACATCACGAGGAGTTCTGGAATGGTTCGGAGGTAAAGAATTATATATAGGAAGTGCTATTTCGGCCATCGGGACAAGTTTCGGGGTTATCGGTATTGTACCGGGACCACCGGAAGGGTCCCGGGGGCCCACCGGGTGGGGCCACCTGCCCCGGGGGGCCACATGGGCTGTAGGGGATGCGCCTTGGCCTACATGGGCCAAGGGCACCAGCCCCAATAGGCCCATGCGCCTAGGGTTTCCAAGAGGGAGGAGTCCAACTAGTGGAAGGCACCCCTAGGTGCCTTGGGGGGGAGGGAAACCTCCCCTTGGCCGCCACCCCCTAGGAGATTGGATCTCCAAGGCCGGCGCCCCCCCTAGGCCCTCCTATATATAGTGGGGGAAGGAGGGCTCTTGAGACACGCCTTTGGTTGCCTCCTTCTCCCTCTCCAACACATCCTCCTCCTCCATAGCGCTTGGCGAAGCCCTGCCGGAGTACTGCAGCTCTATCAACACCACGCTGTCGTGCTGCTGCTGGTGCCATCTCCCTCAACCTCTCCTCTGCCCTTGCTGGATCAAGAAGGAGGAGACGTGGCTGTTCCGTACGTGTGTTGAACGCGGAGGTGCCGTCCGTTCGGTGCTAAGATCTCCGGTGATTTGGATCACGTCGTGTACGACTACCTCATCCCCGTTCTTTGAACGCTTCCGCTCACGATCTACAAAGGTATGTAGATGCATCCGATCACTCGTTGCTAGATGAACTCATAGATGGATCTTGGTGAAACCGTAGGAAATTTTTTGTTTTCTGCAACGTTCCCCAACACCGAGTAGTCAGCACAGTCATGGTAGTGGAGCGCAAGGAGGAAGGCAAGGCGCTGCCTATCCAGAGACCAGTATATTACCTGAGCGAGGTACTATCGACCTCCAAGCAGAACTACCCCCACTACCAGAAGATGTGTTATGGCGTACACTTTGCTGCCAAGAAATTGAAGCCTTATTTTCAAGAGCATCCAATCACGGTGGTCTGCACGGCTCCACTTGCCGAGATCATAGGTAGCCGAGATGCTTCCGGTCGAGTGGCCAAGTGGGCCATAGAGCTGGCTCCTTACACCATCTACTACCAGCCCCGCACCGCTATCAAATCACAAGCACTGGCCGACTTCCTCGTCGATTGGGCCGAGACCCAGTACCTGCCTCCAGCGCCTGACTCCACCCATTGGCGGATGCACTTTGACGGCTCCAAGATGCGCACTGGCTTGGGAGCCGGCGTCGTACTCACCTCTCCCAAAGGCGACAAGCTCAAGTATGCACTGCAAATCCATTTTGCCGCCTCCAATAACGTTGCCGAGTACGAGGCGCTCATTCACGGGCTCCGGCTTGCCAAAGAACTTGGCATCCGCCGGATCTTGTGTTATGGCGACTCGGACTTAGTGGTCCAGCAGTCATTTGGCGACTGGGACGCGAAAGACGCAAACATGGCGAGCTACCGTTTCCTCGTGCAGCAACTCAGCGGGTATTTCGAAGGGTGCGAGTTACTCCATGTGCCAAGAAATGACAACGACCAAGCAAACACCTTGGCACGAATCGGCTCTACCCACCAAGCGATACCATCTGGCGTCGCCCTTCAACGCCTCCTCAAGCCGTCTGTCAAGCCTTCACCAGAATCAGACTCCATTTTTGTGCCGGCTCCTCCTAAAGACGGCGGATCCGACTCCAGAGCTCCGGCAGGCGGAACAGGGACTTTGGCGGATGACTCCAAAGCCGCCACAGTCGAGCCCGGCCTGGGGACTGCGGTGGCGGACTCGAAGATTCCAGAACTCGGCCCAAGGACCGCGCCAGTCGGCCTGGGGACTTCATCAACCCAGCAAGCGGCTGCTGACTCCAACCCGCCGCCTCCCAGCCCAGCCACCCTCGTCCAAGTCGCAGTTCTGGTAGTCGAAGAAATAGCAGCACCCTCATGGGCCTAGCCCATCCTCAAATTCCTGGTGAACAAAGAGCTACCAACTAATGAAACCTCAGCTCGGCAAATACAACGTCGGGCGGCAGCCTATACCGTAATCAACAGAGAGCTGGTCAGGCGCAGCGTCACTTGTGTCTACCAGCGCTGCGTAGAGCCAGAGCAAGGCCAGGCGATTCTCAAAGACATCCATCAAGGCGAATGCGGCCACCATGCGGCTTCAAGAGCACTCGTCGCCAAAGCCTTTCGGCACGGTTTCTTCTAGCCGACTACCTTGGAAGAGGCCAAGGAGTTGGTCCAAAAATGCAAAGGGTGCCAGAAATTCAGCTCCAAGCCGCACCAGCCGGCTTCTGCGCTCAAGACCATCCCCATTGCCTGGCCTTTCGCAGTTTGGGGTCTAGACATGGTGGGACCATTCAAGACAGCACGAGGTGGTTTAACTCACCTACTTGTCACAGTAGAAAAGTTCACCAAGTGGGTGGAAGCGAAGCCAATTAAGAAACTGAACGGTCCGACTGCCGTGACTTTCATCACCGATATCACAATTCGGTACGGCATACCACACAGCATCATCACCGACAACGGCACAAATTTTGCCAAAGGCGCCTTGGCCCGTTTCTGTGCAACACAGGGCATCCGACTGGACCTAGGGTCCGTCGCCCATACGCAGTCAAACGGCCAAGTGGAGCGAGCAAACGGCCTCATCCTGTCCGGCATCAAGCCTCGGTTGATCGAGCCTCTGGAGCGCTCGGCTGGCTGCTGGCTTGACGAGCTGCCAGCCGTCCTCTAGAGTCTGCGCACGACTCCAAACAAGTCAACCGGCTTCACGCCCTTCTTCCTCGTCTACGGTGCCGAAGCCGTCATCCCAACGGACATAGAGTTTGACTCCCCACGAGTCACCATGTACACCGAGGAGGAAGCAGAAGAAGCACGACAAGACGGCGTCGATCTGCTGGAAGAGGGCCGGCTGTTGGCACTCAGCCGGTCCAGCATCTACCAGCAGAGCCTGCGCCGATACCACAACAGGAAGGTCAGGCCAAGATCTTTCCAAGAAGGCGAGCTTGTGCTCCGGCTG